>NC_052313.1:54415819-54580819 GCF_016432855.1 Salvelinus namaycush
CAAGCACACAAATAGGCACTCTTCCGTTTTCTCTCTCTCACACACACACACACACACACACAAATAGGCACTCTTCCGTTCTCTCTCACTCACACACACACACACACACAAATAGGCACTCTTCCGTTCTCTCTCACTCACACACACACACACACAAATAGGCACTCTTCCGTTCTCTCTCACTCACACACACACACACACACACAAATAGGCACTCTTCCGTTCTCTCTCACACACACAAATAGGCACTCTTCCGTTCTCTCTCTCTC
This sequence comes from Salvelinus namaycush, assembly GCF_016432855.1. NCBI lineage: Eukaryota > Metazoa > Chordata > Actinopteri > Salmoniformes > Salmonidae > Salvelinus > Salvelinus namaycush. The sequence goes on from NC_052313.1 coordinate 54,416,089, forward strand.
ACTCACACACACACACACACACACACACACACAAATAGGCACGCTTCCGTTCTCTCTCACACACAAACAAAAATGCTGTAAGCATGAGATATTCATTGACAATCAGAGCTAATGCTTTTAACTTCCTGTCTTCTATCAGCGCCACCATGTGGTCACTCCAGGACTAGCTGGTGTGCCTTCAACATGTTCTGTTGTCAAATGGAGAAGTTGTGACTTACCTGTGATGAGGGCCAGCCCGGGCAGAGAAGACAAAGAGAACATAGAAAAAGAGGAGGAAAAACACAATTTAGTGTTTATTCATTACATTTATTCACACCAAAATCAGTCATTTATTCACACTTAAGTTAAATGGCAAACACAATTGCATGAACATGTTACACCAGTTCAGACAAGCCTCCAGACAGTCGACACAACAAGCTCTGTCACCACTAGGCCTTGATTAGCTTACCAGGAAGACTTCATTACAAAAGTGTTATCAAAGACATTCTCTAGCCCAGGGCTCTCCAACCCTGTTCCTGGAGAACTACCATCCTATAGGTCCTCTCTTCAACCCTGTTCCTGGAGAACTACCATCCTATAGGTCCTCTCCACAACCCTGTTCCTGGAGAACTACCATCCTATAGGTCCTCTCCACAACCCTGTTCCTGGAGAACTACCATCCTATAGGTCCTCTCCACAACCCTGTTCCTGGAGAACTACCATCCTATAGGTCCTCTCTCCAACCCTGTTCCTGGAGAACTACCATCCTATAGGTCCTCTCCACAACCCTGTTCCTGGAGAACTACCATCCTATAGGTCCTCTCTCCAACCCTGTTCCTGGAGAACTACCATCCTATAGGTCCTCTCTCCAACCCTGTTCCCGGAGAACTACCATCCTATAGGTCCTCTCTCCAACCCTGTTCCTGGAGAACTACCATCCTATAGGTCCTCTCTCCAACCCTGTTCCTGGAGAACTACCATCCTATAGGTCCTCTCTCCAACCCTGTTCCTGGAGAGCTACCGTCCTGTAGGTTTTCACTCCAACCCTAATCTAGCACACCTGATTCTAATAATTAGCTGGTTGATAAGCTGAATCAGGTTAGTTACAACTGGGGTTGGAGCGAAAACCTACAGGATGATAGTTCTCCAGGAACAGGGTAGCCTAATTGCAAGACCTATGCTAAATAGTCAGACAACAAATGATAATGTGATTCTCAGTGTCTTCTCCCCAGCCACCATCTTCCCCCAAAGTCCACATTTCTCAGTATGGTTAAACATGATTGTAACCTCTTCATATGGTGATAAAGTTATCATGAGATGTTTAGCATGTACATAACACATTAATAAGGAGGCACCAGGGGGCGTCGGTCTATCTGCTGATGAGTCCTGCACAACAAAACGATGACACATCAGAGAGCCCTGCACACACTCAGAGCACCGGTGTGTGTGTGTGTGTGTGTGTGTGTGTGTGTGTGTACACATGCGTCTGACTCGGAGGCTAGACGCTCTGTCTTGATCGTCAAAGCGGAAGAGAGTGGAGCAGATGAACCATTGAATGAATAAGAAAAGAGAGCAGACAAATGGAGACACAGAGAGAGACAGACTAACACCAGACACGTTGACACACCAACCCAGACTCAGGTCTGTTACCATGGTGACACGGTCTAGGGTCTGCACGCCACGGCTGGTTTGGCTCACAACGTGCAGAGTGGTGGAGCCTTGGTGACAAGGGGTCCCCAGGGGAGTGTGCCACCCACGTGTCCATGGGGAAGGAGCTCGTGGCAGGGAAGGGCAGGCTAGGCTGCTGATCACTCTGGGGAAGGGGGAGCTCGTGGCAGGGGAGGGCAGGCTAGGCTGCTGATCACTCTGGGGAAGGGGGAGCTCGTGGCAGGGGAGGGCAGGCTAGGTTGCTGATCACTCTGGGGAAGGGGGAGCTCGTGGCAGGGGAGGGCAGGCTAGGCTGCTGATCACCATGGGGAAGGGGGAGCTCATGGCAGGGGAGGGCAGGCTAGGCTGCTGATCACCCTGGGGGAGGGTGGAGGTGGGGGCTTGTGTGCCCCTAAACACCCCCTTCCAAACACACACACACCCGTGCCAGCAGGCTCCCCCTAATCTCTGACCACAATACTAACCATATGCTGATCCTCTCCAACACAAAAGAACAGGCAGGGCAACAGATTATAATCTCAAAAAAACTGTGTCTCAAAGATCCCAAACAGCATCTTAATCCATTCATTCAAACACTTTTGGCTTTTCAGAACAAGGGTTGTTTATCCTGGTCACCTGGCTGGTTGGTGCTTTGGATCTAATGGCTTCAGAACAAGGGTTGTTTATCCTGGTCACCTGGCTGGTTGGTGCTTTGGATCTAATGGCTCCAGAACAAGGGTTGTTTATCCTGGTCACCTGGCTGGTTGGTGGATTGGATCTAATGGCTCCAGAACAAGGGTTGTTTATCCTGGTCACCTGGCTGGTTGGTGCTTTGGATCTAATGGCTTCAGAACAAGGGTTGTTTATCCTGGTCACCTGGCTGGTTGGTGCTTTGGATCTAATGGCTTCAGAACAAGGGTTGTTTATCCTGGTCACCTGGCTGGTTGGTGCTTTGGATCTAATGGCTCCAGAACAAGGGTTGTTTATCCTGGTCACCTGGCTGGTTGGTGCTTTGGATCTAATGGCTCCAGAACAAGGGTTGTTTATCCTGGTCACCTGGCTGGTTGGTGCTTTGGATCTAATGGCTTCAGAACAAGGGTTCTGGTCCTGGTCACCTGGCTGGTTGGTGCTTTGGATCTAATGGCTCCAGAACAAGGGTTGTTTATCCTGGTCACCTGGCTGGTTGGTGCTTTGGATCTAATGGCTCCAGAACAAGGGTTCTGGTCCTGGTCACCTGGCTGGTTGGTGCTTTGGATCTAATGGCTCCAGAACAAGGGTTCTGGTCCTGGTCACCTGGCTGGTTGGTGCTTTGGATCTAATGGCTCCAGAACAAGGGTTCTGGTCCTGGTCACCTGGCTGGTTGGTGCTTTGGATCTAATGGCTCCATAATAAGGGTTGTTTATCCTGGTCACCTGGCTGGTTGGTGCTTTGGATCTAATGGCTTCAGAACAAGGGTTGTTTATCCTGGTCACCTGGCTGGTTGGTGCTTTGGATCTAATGGCTCCAGAACAAGGGTTGTTTATCCTGGTCACCTGGCTGGTTGGTGCTTTGGATCTAATGGCTCCAGAACAAGGGTTGTTTATCCTGGTCACCTGGCTGGTTGGTGCTTTGGATCTAATGGCTCCAGAACAAGGGTTGTTTATCCTGGTCACCTGGCTGGTTGGTGCTTTGGATCTAATGGCTCCAGAACAAGGGTTGTTTATCCTGGTCACCTGGCTGGTTGGTGCTTTGGATCTAATGGCTTCAGAACAAGGGTTGTTTATCCTGGTCACCTGGCTGGTTGGTGCTTTGGATCTAATGGCTCCAGAACAAGGGTTGTTTATCCTGGTCACCTGGCTGGTTGGTGCTTTGGATCTAATGGCTTCAGAACAAGGGTTGTTTATCCTGGTCACCTGGCTGGTTGGTGCTTTGGATCTAATGGCTCCAGAACAAGGGTTGTTTATCCTGGTCACCTGGCTGGTTGGTGGTTTGGATCTAATGGCTCCAGAACAAGGGGTGTTTATCCTGGTCACCTGGCTGGTTGGTGCTTTGGATCTAATGGCTCCATAATAAGGGTTGTTTATCCTGGTCACCTGGCTGGTTGGTGCTTTGGATCTAATGGCTCCAGAACAAGGGTTGTTTATCCTGGTCACCTGGCTGGTTGGTGCTTTGGATCTAATGGCTCCAGAACAAGGGTTATTTATCCTGGTCACCTGGCTGGTTGGTGCTTTGGATCTAATGGCTCCAGAACAAGGGTTGTTTATCCTGGTCACCTGGCTGGTTGGTGCTTTGGATCTAATGGCTCCAGAACAAGGGTTGTTTATCCTGGTCACCTGGCTGGTTGGTGCTTTGGATCTAATGGCTCCAGAACAAGGGTTGTTTATCCTGGTCACCTGGCTGGTTGGTGCTTTGGATCTAATGGCTCCAGAACAAGGATGGACACCTATCCACTAGGGCTGGGATCTATTGGCTCCAGAACAAGGATGGACACCCATCCACTAGGGCTGGGATCTATTGGCTCCAGAACAAGGATGGACACCTATCCACTAGGGCTGGGATCTATTGGCTCCAGAACAAGGATGGACACCCATCCACTAGGGCTGGGATCTATTGGCTCCAGAACAAGGATGGACACCTATCCACTAGGGCTGGGGTCTAATGGCTCCAGAACAAGGATGGACACCTATCCACTAGGGCTGGGGTCTAATGGCTCCAGAACAAGGATGGACACCCATCCACTAGGGCTGGGATCTATTGGCTCCAGAACAAGGATGGACACCTATCCACTAGGGCTGGGGTCTAATGGCTCCAGAACAAGGATGGACACCTATCCACTAGGGCTGGGGTCTAATGGCTCCAGAACAAGGATGGACACCTATCCACTAGGGCTGGGATCTAATGGCTCCAGAACAAGGATGGACACCTATCCACTAGGGCTGGGATCTAATGGCTCCAGAACAAGGATGGACACCTATCCACTAGGGCTGGGATCTAATGGCTCCAGAACAAGGATGGACACCTATCCACTAGGGCTGGGGTCTAATGGCTCCAGAACAAGGATGGACACCTATCCACTAGGGCTGGGATCTAATGGCTCCAGAACAAGGATGGACACCTATCCACTAGGGCTGGGGTCTAATGGCTCCAGAACAAGGATGGACACCTATCCACTAGGGCTGGGATCTAATGGCTCCAGAACAAGGATGGACACCTATCCACTAGGGCTGGGATCTAATGGCTCCAGAACAAGGATGGACACCCATCCACTAGGGCTGGGATCTAATGGCTCCAGAACAAGGATGGACACCCATCCACTAGGGCTGGGATCTAATGGCTCCAGAACAAGGATGGACACCCACCAGGGCTGGGATCTATTGGCTCCAGAACAAGGATGGACACCCACCAGGGCTGGGATCTAATGGCTCCAGAATAAGGATGGACACCTATGCACTGGGCTGGGATCTAATGGCTCCAGAACAAGGATGGACCCCTATCCACCAGGGCTGGGATCTAATGGCTCCAGAACAAGGATGGACACCCACCAGGGCTGGGATCTAATGGCTCCAGAATAAGGATGGACACCTATCCACTAGGGCTGGGATCTAATGGCTCCAGAACAAGGATGGACACCTATCCACTAGGGCTGGGATCTAAAGGCTCCAGAATAAGGATGGACACCTATCCACTAGGGCTAGGGATCTAATGGCTCCAGAACAAAGATGGACACCTATCCACTCGGGCTGGGATATAATGGCTCCAGAACAAGGATGGACACCCATCCACTAGGGCTGGGATATAATGGCTCCAGAACAAGGATGGACACCCATCCACTAGGGCTGGGATCTAATGGCTCCAGAACAAGAATGGACACCTATCCACTAGGGCTGGGATCTAATGGCTCCAGAACAAGGATGGACACCTATCCACTAGGGCTGGGATCTAATGGCTCCAGAACAAGGATGAACACCTATCCACTAGGGCTGGGATCTAATGGCTCCAGAACAAGGATGGACACCCATCAACTAGGGCTGGGATCTAATGGCTCCAGAACAAGGATGGACACCTATCCACTAGGGCTGGGGTCTAATGGCTCCAGAACAAGGATGGACACCTATCCACTAGGGCTGGGGTCTAATGGCTCCAGAACAAGGATGGACACCTATCCACTAGGGCTGGGATCTAATGGCTCCAGAACAAGGATGGACACCTATCCACTAGGGCTGGGATCTAATGGCTCCAGAACAAGGATGGACACCTATCCACTAGGGCTGGGATCTAATGGCTCCAGAACAAGGATGGACACCTATCCACTAGGGCTGGGGTCTAATGGCTCCAGAACAAGGATGGACACCTATCCACTAGGGCTGGGATCTAATGGCTCCAGAACAAGGATGGACACCTATCCACTAGGGCTGGGGTCTAATGGCTCCAGAACAAGGATGGACACCTATCCACTAGGGCTGGGATCTAATGGCTCCAGAACAAGGATGGACACCTATCCACTAGGGCTGGGATCTAATGGCTCCAGAACAAGGATGGACACCCATCCACTAGGGCTGGGATCTAATGGCTCCAGAACAAGGATGGACACCCATCCACTAGGGCTGGGATCTAATGGCTCCAGAACAAGGATGGACACCCACCAGGGCTGGGATCTATTGGCTCCAGAACAAGGATGGACACCCACCAGGGCTGGGATCTAATGGCTCCAGAATAAGGATGGACACCTATGCACTGGGCTGGGATCTAATGGCTCCAGAACAAGGATGGACCCCTATCCACCAGGGCTGGGATCTAATGGCTCCAGAACAAGGATGGACACCCACCAGGGCTGGGATCTAATGGCTCCAGAATAAGGATGGACACCTATCCACTAGGGCTGGGATCTAATGGCTCCAGAACAAGGATGGACACCTATCCACTAGGGCTGGGATCTAAAGGCTCCAGAATAAGGATGGACACCTATCCACTAGGGCTAGGGATCTAATGGCTCCAGAACAAAGATGGACACCTATCCACTCGGGCTGGGATATAATGGCTCCAGAACAAGGATGGACACCCATCCACTAGGGCTGGGATATAATGGCTCCAGAACAAGGATGGACACCCATCCACTAGGGCTGGGATCTAATGGCTCCAGAACAAGGATGGACACCTATCCACTAGGGCTGGGATCTAATGGCTCCAGAACAAGGATGAACACCTATCCACTAGGGCTGGGATCTAATGGCTCCAGAACAAGGATGGACACCCATCAACTAGGGCTGGGATCTAATGGCTCCAGAACAAGGATGGACACCCATCCACTAGGGCTGGGATCTAATGGCTCCAGAACAAGGATGGACACCCACCAGGGCTGGGATCTAATGGCTCCAGAACAAGGATGGACACCCACCAGGGCTGGGATCTAATGGCTCCAGAATAAGGATGGACACCTATGCACTGGGCTGGGATCTAATGGCTCCAGAACAAGGATGGACACCCACCAGGGCTGGGATCTATTGGCTCCAGAACAAGGATGGACACCCACCAGGGCTGGGATCTAATGGCTCCAGAATAAGGATGGACACCTATGCACTGGGCTGGGATCTAATGGCTCCAGAACAAGGGTTATTTATCCTGGTCACCTGGCTGGTTGGTGCTTTGGATCTAATGGCTCCAGAACAAGGGTTGTTTATCCTGGTCACCTGGCTGGTTGGTGCTTTGGATCTAATGGCTCCAGAACAAGGGTTGTTTATCCTGGTCACCTGGCTGGTTGGTGCTTTGGATCTAATGGCTCCAGAACAAGGGTTGTTTATCCTGGTCACCTGGCTGGTTGGTGCTTTGGATCTAATGGCTCCAGAACAAGGATGGACACCTATCCACTAGGGCTGGGATCTATTGGCTCCAGAACAAGGATGGACACCCATCCACTAGGGCTGGGATCTATTGGCTCCAGAACAAGGATGGACACCTATCCACTAGGGCTGGGATCTATTGGCTCCAGAACAAGGATGGACACCCATCCACTAGGGCTGGGATCTATTGGCTCCAGAACAAGGATGGACACCTATCCACTAGGGCTGGGGTCTAATGGCTCCAGAACAAGGATGGACACCTATCCACTAGGGCTGGGGTCTAATGGCTCCAGAACAAGGATGGACACCCATCCACTAGGGCTGGGATCTATTGGCTCCAGAACAAGGATGGACACCTATCCACTAGGGCTGGGGTCTAATGGCTCCAGAACAAGGATGGACACCTATCCACTAGGGCTGGGGTCTAATGGCTCCAGAACAAGGATGGACACCTATCCACTAGGGCTGGGATCTAATGGCTCCAGAACAAGGATGGACACCTATCCACTAGGGCTGGGATCTAATGGCTCCAGAACAAGGATGGACACCTATCCACTAGGGCTGGGATCTAATGGCTCCAGAACAAGGATGGACACCTATCCACTAGGGCTGGGGTCTAATGGCTCCAGAACAAGGATGGACACCTATCCACTAGGGCTGGGATCTAATGGCTCCAGAACAAGGATGGACACCTATCCACTAGGGCTGGGGTCTAATGGCTCCAGAACAAGGATGGACACCTATCCACTAGGGCTGGGATCTAATGGCTCCAGAACAAGGATGGACACCTATCCACTAGGGCTGGGATCTAATGGCTCCAGAACAAGGATGGACACCCATCCACTAGGGCTGGGATCTAATGGCTCCAGAACAAGGATGGACACCCATCCACTAGGGCTGGGATCTAATGGCTCCAGAACAAGGATGGACACCTATCCACTAGGGCTGGGATCTAATGGCTCCAGAACAAGGATGAACACCTATCCACTAGGGCTGGGATCTAATGGCTCCAGAACAAGGATGGACACCCATCAACTAGGGCTGGGATCTAATGGCTCCAGAACAAGGATGGACACCCATCCACTAGGGCTGGGATCTAATGGCTCCAGAACAAGGATGGACACCCACCAGGGCTGGGATCTAATGGCTCCAGAACAAGGATGGACACCCACCAGGGCTGGGATCTAATGGCTCCAGAATAAGGATGGACACCTATGCACTGGGCTGGGATCTAATGGCTCCAGAACAAGGATGGACACCCACCAGGGCTGGGATCTATTGGCTCCAGAACAAGGATGGACACCCACCAGGGCTGGGATCTAATGGCTCCAGAATAAGGATGGACACCTATGCACTGGGCTGGGATCTAATGGCTCCAGAACAAGGATGGACCCCTATCCACCAGGGCTGGGATCTAATGGCTCCAGAACAAGGATGGACACCCACCAGGGCTGGGATCTAATGGCTCCAGAATAAGGATGGACACCTATCCACTAGGGCTAGGGATCTAATGGCTCCAGAACAAGGATGGACACCTATCCACTAGGGCTGGGATCTAAAGGCTCCAGAATAAGGATGGACACCTATCCACTAGGGCTAGGGATCTAATGGCTCCAGAACAAGGATGGACACCTATCCACTCGGGCTGGGATATAATGGCTCCAGAACAAGGATGGACACCCATCCACTAGGGCTGGGATCTAATGGCTCCAGAAAGAGGATGGACACCTATCCACTAGGGCTAGGGATCTAATGGCTCCAGAACAAGGATGGACACCTATCCACTAGGGCTGGGATCTAAAGGCTCCAGAATAAGGATGGACACCTATCCACTAGGGCTAGGGATCTAATGGCTCCAGAACAAGGATGGACACCTATCCACTAGGGCTAGGGATCTAATGGCTCCAGAACAAGGATGGACACCTATCCACTCGGGCTGGGATATAATGGCTCCAGAACAAGGATGGCCACCTATCCACTCGGGCTGGGATATAATGGCTCCAGAACAAGGATGGACACCTATCTACTAGGGCTGGGATCTAATGGCTCCAGAACAAGGATGGACACCTATCCACTCGGGCTGGGATCTAATGGCTCCAGAACAAGGATGGACACCTATCCACTAGGGCTGGGATATAATGGCTCCAGAACAAGGATGGACACCTATCCACTAGGGCTGGGATATAATGGCTCCAGAACAAGGATGGACACCTATGCACTGGGCTGGGATCTAATGGCTCCAGAACAAGGATGGACACCTATCTACTAGGGCTGGGATCTAATGGCTCCAGAACAAGGATGGACACCTATCCACTAGGGCTGGGATCTATTGGCTCCAGAACAAGGATGGACACCTATCCACTAGGGCTGGGATCTATTGGCTCCAGAACAAGGATGGACACCTATCCACTAGGGCTGGGATCTAATGGCTCCAGAACAAGGATGGACACCTATCCACTAGGGCTGGGATCTAATGGCTCCAGAACAAGGATGGACACCTATCCACTAGGGCTGGGATCTAATGGCTCCAGAACAAGGATGGACACCTATCCACTAGGGCTGGGATCTAATGGCTCCAGAACAAGGATGGACACCTATCCACTAGGGCTGGGGTCTAATGGCTCCAGAACAAGGATGGACACCTATCCACTAGGGCTGGGATCTAATGGCTCCAGAACAAGGATGGACACCCATCCACTAGGGCTGGGATCTAATGGCTCCAGAACAAGGATGGACACCTATCCACTAGGGCTGGGATCTAATGGCTCCAGAACAAGGATGGACACCCATCCACTAGGGCTGGGATCTAATGGCTCCAGAACAAGGATGGACACCTATGCACTAGGGCTGGGATCTAATGGCTCCAGAACAAGAATGGACACCTATCCACTAGGGCTGGGATCTAATGGCTCCAGAACAAGGATGGACACCTATCCACTAGGGCTGGGATCTAATGGCTCCAGAACAAGGATGGACACCCATCCACTAGGGCTGGGATCTAATGGCTCCAGAACAAGGATGGACACCTATCCACTAGGGCTGGGATCTAATGGCTCCAGAACAAGGATGGACACCCATCCACTAGGGCTGGGATCTAATGGCTCCAGAACACGGATGGACACCTATCCACTAGGGCTGGGATCTAATGGCTCCAGAACAAGGATGGACACCCATCCACTAGGGCTGGGATCTAATGGCTCCAGAACAAGGATGGACACCTATCCACTAGGGCTGGGATCTAATGGCTCCAGAACAAGGATGGACACCTATCCACCAGGGCTGGGATCTAATGGCTCCAGAACAAGGATGGACACCTATCCACTAGGGCTGGGATCTAATGGCTCCAGAACAAGGATGAACACCTATCCACTAGGGCTGGGATCTAATGGCTCCAGAACAAGGATGGACACCTATCCACTAAGCCTGGGGTCTAATGGCTCCAGAACAAGGATGGACACCTATCCACTAGGGCTGGGGTCTAATGGCTCCAGAACAAGGATGGACACCCATCCACTAGGGCTGGGATCTATTGGCTCCAGAACAAGGATGGACACCTATCCACTAGGGCTGGGGTCTAATGGCTCCAGAACAAGGATGGACACCTATCCACTAGGGCTGGGGTCTAATGGCTCCAGAACAAGGATGGACACCTATCCACTAGGGCTGGGATCTAATGGCTCCAGAACAAGGATGGACACCTATCCACTAGGGCTGGGATCTAATGGCTCCAGAACAAGGATGGACCCCTATCCACTAGGGCTGGGATCTAATGGCTCCAGAACAAGGATGGACACCTATCCACTAGGGCTGGGGTCTAATGGCTCCAGAACAAGGATGGACACCTATCCACTAGGGCTGGGATCTAATGGCTCCAGAACAAGGATGGACACCTATCCACTAGGGCTGGGGTCTAATGGCTCCAGAACAAGGATGGACACCTATCCACTAGGGCTGGGATCTAATGGCTCCAGAACAAGGATGGACACCTATCCACTAGGGCTGGGATCTAATGGCTCCAGAACAAGGATGGACACCCATCCACTAGGGCTGGGATCTAATGGCTCCAGAACAAGGATGGACACCCATCCACTAGGGCTGGGATCTAATGGCTCCAGAACAAGGATGGACACCCACCAGGGCTGGGATCTATTGGCTCCAGAACAAGGATGGACACCCACCAGGGCTGGGATCTAATGGCTCCAGAATAAGGATGGACACCTATGCACTGGGCTGGGATCTAATGGCTCCAGAACAAGGATGGACCCCTATCCACCAGGGCTGGGATCTAATGGCTCCAGAACAAGGATGGACACCCACCAGGGCTGGGATCTAATGGCTCCAGAATAAGGATGGACACCTATCCACTAGGGCTAGGGATCTAATGGCTCCAGAACAAGGATGGACACCTATCCACTAGGGCTGGGATCTAAAGGCTCCAGAATAAGGATGGACACCTATCCACTAGGGCTAGGGATCTAATGGCTCCAGAACAAAGATGGACACCTATCCACTCGGGCTGGGATATAATGGCTCCAGAACAAGGATGGACACCCATCCACTAGGGCTGGGATATAATGGCTCCAGAACAAGGATGGACACCCATCCACTAGGGCTGGGATCTAATGGCTCCAGAACAAGGATGGACACCTATCCACTAGGGCTGGGATCTAATAGCTCCAGAACAAGGATGAACACCCACCAGGGCTGGGATCTAATGGCTCCAGAACAAGGATGGACACCCATCCACTAGGGCTGGGATCTAATGGCTCCAGAACAAGGATGGACACCCATCCACCAGGGCTGGGATCTAATGGCTCCAGAACAAGGATGGACACCCATCCACTAGGGCTGGGATCTAATGGCTCCAGAACAAGAATGGACACCTATCCACTAGGGCTGGGATCTAATGGCTCCAGAACAAGGATGGACACCTATCCACTAGGGCTGGGATCTAATGGCTCCAGAACAAGGATGAACACCTATCCACTAGGGCTGGGATCTAATGGCTCCAGAACAAGGATGGACACCCATCAACTAGGGCTGGGATCTAATGGCTCCAGAACAAGGATGGACACCCATGCACTAGGGCTGGGATCTAATGGCTCCAGAACAAGGATGGACACCCACCAGGGCTGGGATCTAATGGCTCCAGAACAAGGATGGACACCCACCAGGGCTGGGATCTAATGGCTCCAGAATAAGGATGGACACCTATGCACTGGGCTGGGATCTAATGGCTCCAGAAGAAGGATGGACACCCACCAGGGCTGGGATCTATTGGCTCCAGAACAAGGATGGACACCCACCAGGGCTGGGATCTAATGGCTCCAGAATAAGGATGGACACCTATGCACTGGGCTGGGATCTAATGGCTCCAGAACAAGGATGGACCCCTATCCACCAGGGCTGGGATCTAATGGCTCCAGAACAAGGATGGACACCCACCAGGGCTGGGATCTAATGGCTCCAGAATAAGGATGGACACCTATCCACTAGGGCTAGGGATCTAATGGCTCCAGAACAAGGATGGACACCTATCCACTCGGGCTGGGATATAATGGCTCCAGAACAAGGATGGACACCCATCCACTAGGGCTGGGATCTAATGGCTCCAGAAAGAGGATGGACACCTATCCACTAGGGCTAGGGATCTAATGGCTCCAGAACAAGGATGGACACCTATCCACTAGGGCTGGGATCTAAAGGCTCCAGAATAAGGATGGACACCTATCCACTAGGGCTAGGGATCTAATGGCTCCAGAACAAGGATGGACACCTATCCACTCGGGCTGGGATATAATGGCTCCAGAACAAGGATGGACACCTATCTACTAGGGCTGGGATCTAATGGCTCCAGAACAAGGATGGACACCTATCCACTCGGGCTGGGATCTAATGGCTCCAGAACAAGGATGGACACCTATCCACTAGGGCTGGGATATAATGGCTCCAGAACAAGGATGGACACCTATCCACTAGGGCTGGGATATAATGGCTCCAGAACAAGGATGGACACCTATGCACTGGGCTGGGATCTAATGGCTCCAGAACAAGGATGGACACCTATCTACTAGGGCTGGGATCTAATGGCTCCAGAACAAGGATGGACACCTATCCACTAGGGCTGGGATCTATTGGCTCCAGAACAAGGATGGACACCTATCCACTAGGGCTGGGATCTATTGGCTCCAGAACAAGGATGGACACCTATCCACTAGGGCTGGGATCTAATGGCTCCAGAACAAGGATGGACACCTATCCACTAGGGCTGGGATCTAATGGCTCCAGAACAAGGATGGACACCTATCCACTAGGGCTGGGATCTAATGGCTCCAGAACAAGGATGGACACCTATCCACTAGGGCTGGGATCTAATGGCTCCAGAACAAGGATGGACACCTATCCACTAGGGCTGGGATCTAATGGCTCCAGAATAAGGATGGACACCTATCCACTAGGGCTGGGATCTAATGGCTCCAGAATAAGGATGGAAACCTATCCACTAGGGCTGGGATCTAATGGCTCCAGAATAAGGATGGAAACCTATCCACTAGGGCTGTGATCTAATGGCTCCAGAATAAGGATGGACCCCTATCCACCAGGGCTGGGATCTAATGGCTCCAGAACAAGGATGGACACCTATCCACTAGGGCTGGGATCTAATGGCTCCAGAATAAGGATGGACACCTATCCACTAGGGCTGGGATCTAATGGCTCCAGAATAAGGATGGACACCTATGCACTGGGCTGGGATCTAATGGCTCCAGAACAAGGATGGACACCCATCCACCAGGGCTGGGATCTAATGGCTCCAGAACAAGGATGGACACCTATCCACTAGGGCTGGGATCTAATGGCTCCAGAATAAGGATGGACACCCATCCACTAGGGCTGGGATCTAATGGCTCCAGAATAAGGATGGAAACCTATCCACTAGGGCTGGGGTCTAATGGCTCCAGAACAAGGATGGACACCTATCCACTAGGGCTGGGATCTATTGGCTCCAGAACAAGGATGGACACCTATCCACTAGGGCTGGGATCTATTGGCTCCAGAACAAGGATGGACACCTATCCACCAGGGCTGGGATCTATTGGCTCCAGAACAAGGATGGACACCTATCCACTAGGGCTGGGATCTAATGGCTCCAGAACAAGGATGGACACCCATCCACTAGGGCTGGGATCTAATGGCTCCAGAACAAGGATGGACACCTATCCACTAGGGCTGGGATCTAATGGCTCCAGAACAAGGATGGACACCCATCCACTAGGGCTGGGATCTAATGGCTCCAGAACAAGGATGGACACCTATCCACTAGGGCTGGGATCTAATGGCTCCAGAACAAGGATGGACACCTATGCACTAGGGCTGGGATCTAATGGCTCCAGAACAAGAATGGACACCTATCCACTAGGGCTGGGATCTAATGGCTCCAGAACAAGGATGGACACCTATCCACTAGGGCTGGGATCTAATGGCTCCAGAACAAGGATGAACACCTATCCACTAGGGCTGGGATCTAATGGCTCCAGAACAAGGATGGACACCTATCCACTAGGGCTGGGATCTAATGGCTCCAGAACAAGGATGGACACCTATGCACTGGGCCGGGATCTAATGGCTCCAGAACAAGGATGGACACCCATCCACCAGGGCTGGGATCTAATGGCTCCAGAACAAGGATGGACACCCACCAGGGCTGGGATCTAATGGCTCCAGAACAAGGATGGACACCCACCAGGGCTGGGATCTAATGGCTCCAGAACAAGGATGGACACCTATGCACTAGGGCTGGGATCTATTGGCTCCAGAACAAGGATGGACCCCTATCCACCAGGGCTGGGATCTAATGGCTCCAGAACAAGGATGGACACCTATGCACTAGGGCTGGGATCTATTGGCTCCAGAACAAGGATGGACCCCTATCCACCAGGGCTGGGATCTAATGGCTCCAGAACAAGGATGGACACCTATCCACCAGGGCTGGGATCTAATGGCTCCAGAACAAGGATGGACACCTATCCACTAGGGCTGGGATCTAATGGCTCCAGAATAAGGATGGACACCTATCCACTAGGGCTGTGATCTAATGGCTCCAGAATAAGGATGGAAACCTATCCACTAGGGCTGTGATCTAATGGCTCCAGAATAAGGATGGACACCTATGCACTGGGCTGGGATCTAATGGCTCCAGAATAAGGATGGACACCTATGCACTGGGCTGGGATCTAATGGCTCCAGAACAAGGATGGACACCCATCCACCAGGGCTGGGATCTAATGGCACAAGAACAAGGATGGACCCCTATCCACCAGGGCTGGGATCTAATGGCTCCAGAATAAGGATGGAAACCTATCCACTAGGGCTGGGATCTAATGGCTCCAGAACAAGGATGGACACCTATCCACTAGGGCTGGGATCTATTGGCTCCAGAACAAGGATGGACACCTATCCAATAGGGCTGGGATCTATTGGCTCCAGAACAAGGATGGACACCTATCCAATAGGGCTGGGATCTATTGGCTCCAGAACAAGGATGGACACCTATCCACTAGGGCTGGGATCTATTGGCTCCAGAACAAGGATGGACACCTATCCACTAGGGCTGGGATCTATTGGCTCCAGAACAAGGATGGACACCTATCCACCAGGGCTGGGATCTATTGGCTCCAGAACAAGGATGGACACCCATCCACTAGGGCTGGGATCTAATGGCTCCAGAACAAGGATGGACACCTATCCACTCGGGCTGGGATCTAATGGCTCCAGAACAAGGATGGACACCTATCCACTAGGGCTGGGATCTAATGGCTCCAGAACAAGGATGGACACCCATCCACTAGGGCTGGGATCTAATGGCTCCAGAACAAGGATGGACACCTATCCACTAGGGCTGGGATCTAATGGCTCCAGAACAAGGATGGACACCCATCCACTAGGGCTGGGATCTAATGGCTCCAGAACAAGGATGGACACCTATCCACTAGGGCTGGGATCTAATGGCTCCAGAACAAGGATGGACACCCATCCACTAGGGCTGGGATCTAATGGCTCCAGAACAAGGATGGACACCTATCCACTAGGGCTGGGATCTAATGGCTCCAGAACAAGGATGGACACCCATCCACTAGGGCTGGGATCTAATGGCTCCAGAACAAGGATGGACACCTATCCACTAGGGCTGGGATCTAATGGCTCCAGAACAAGGATGGACACCTATCCACTAGGGCTGGGATCTAATGGCTCCAGAACAAGAATGGACACCTATCCACTAGGGCTGGGATCTAATGGCTCCAGAACAAGGATGGACACCTATGCACTAGGGCTGGGATCTAATGGCTCCAGAACAAGGATGAACACCTATCCACTAGGGCTGGGATCTAATGGCTCCAGAACAAGGATGGACACCTATCCACTAAGCCTGGGGTCTAATGGCTCCAGAACAAGGATGGACACCTATGCACTGGGCTGGGATCTAATGGCTCCAGAACAAGGATGGACACCCATCCACTAGGGCTGGGATCTAATGGCTCCAGAACAAGGATGGACACCCACCAGGGCTGGGATCTAATGGCTCCAGAACAAGGATGGACACCCACCAGGGCTGGGATCTAATGGCTCCAGAACAAGGATGGACACCTATGCACTAGGGCTGGGATCTATTGGCTCCAGAACAAGGATGGACCCCTATCCACTAGGGCTGGGATCTAATGGCTCCAGAACAAGGATGGACACCTATCCACCAGGGCTGGGATCTAATGGCTCCAGAACAAGGATGAACACCTATCCACTAGGGCTGGGATCTAATGGCTCCAGAACAAGGATGGACCCCTATCCACCAGGGCTGGGATCTAATGGCTCCAGAACAAGGATGGACACCTATCCACTAAGCCTGGGGTCTAATGGCTCCAGAACAAGGATGGACACCCATCCACTAGGGCTGGGATCTAATGGCTCCAGAACAAGGATGGACACCCACCAGGGCTGGGATCTAATGGCTCCAGAACAAGGATGGACACCCACCAGGGCTGGGATCTAATGGCTCCAGAACAAGGATGGACACCTATGCACTAGGGCTGGGATCTATTGGCTCCAGAACAAGGATGGACCCCTATCCACTAGGGCTGGGATCTAATGGCTCCAGAACAAGGATGGACACCTATCCACCAGGGCTGGGATCTAATGGCTCCAGAACAAGGATGAACACCTATCCACTAGGGCTGGGATCTAATGGCTCCAGAACAAGGATGGACCCCTATCCACCAGGGCTGGGATCTAATGGCTCCAGAACAAGGATGGACACCTATCCACTAAGCCTGGGGTCTAATGGCTCCAGAACAAGGATGGACCCCTATCCACCAGGGCTGGGATCTAATGGCTCCAGAACAAGGATGGACACCTATCCACTAGGGCTGGGATCTAATGGCTCCAGAACAAGGATGGACACCTATCCACTAGGGCTGGGATCTAATGGCTCCAGAATAAGGATGGACACCTATGCACTGGGCTGGGATCTAATGGCTCCAGAATAAGGATGGACACCTATGCACTGGGCTGGGATCTAATGGCTCCAGAACAAGGATGGACACCCATCCACTAGGGCTGGGATCTAATGGCTCCAGAACAAGGATGGACACCCATCCACTAGGGCTGGGATCTAATGGCTCCAGAACAAGGATGGACCCCTATCCACCAGGGCTGGGATCTATTGGCTCCAGAACAAGGATGGACACCTATCCACTCGGGCTGGGATCTAATGGCACCAGAACAAGGATGGACCCCTATCCACCAGGGCTGGGATCTAATGGCTCCAGAACAAGGATGGACACCTATCCACTAGGGCTGGGATCTAATGGCTCCAGAATAAGGATGGACACCTATCCACTAGGGCTGGGATCTAATGGCTCCAGAATAAGGATGGAAACCTATCCACTAGGGCTGGGATCTAATGGCTCCAGAACAAGGATGGACACCTATCCACTAGGGCTGGGATCTAATGGCTCCAGAACAAGGATGGACCCCTATCCACCAGGGCTGGGGTCTAATGGCTCCAGAACAAGGATGGACCCCTATCCACTAGGGCTGGGATCTAATGGCTCCAGTCTACTGGCCGTCTCTGGTGGATCTACTGTAGACTATCAGTAATTATTATAGTGTCTCCTAGCTGTCAGAGGGGCAGGACCTTCGCCTCCCCTCTTTCTCACACATCCTCAGCTCAGCCACCCTCTCTCCTCCCCTCCATCCCAACCATCCAGGGTCAACTCCAGAGGTCAGTCTTTCACAGAGTCGGTCCTCATTACCTTCAACCCAAGTCTCATCTAGACGATATTCATTCCAATTATCCCCCACTCCCTTTCAATTCTAAATTCCATTATCTGACTACAGTGTAATCTGATGACCTGTATCCATGTCAAATTGAAACTTGGCCTACATTCTGTGTCTCTAGATCTCTCTCTCTCTCTGAGCACATTGGCACCATCGACTACTTTCAGTTACACAATACACTGACTGCAGAGAAGCACATGGTTCACTATTCATCCAATGAAAGTCCATAGCAACAGTGAAGTAGGCACTATACACGTCTCAATTGGTGTGAACATGTGCAGAGGAAAATGCATTAAGGGCATGTCTGCTGAAATGTGCACACCCACACATTATTCAAGCACATTGAACCATAGCATCCTCCAAATCAATGACATGTCGTCGGGCGGAGCAACTCAAGGGTAGCCGGGTGAAATAAATTCTCCCACACACAGGTAGGCGATTGGCATGGGAATTGACCCACCGTGGAACTCTAGCTGAAGTTGGAGTAGGGGAGGGTAATGGGTGTAACACACCAAACAGGAAGTCATTTTGGCGGCGCGCCACAAGGTTTCTCCCGGCCACTGTGAGAATGTTGTGACTGAAGGAGTATCAAGGTGTTGAATGAGTCAGAAGAGAACAAGAATGATAAGCAACCATTTCTCTCCCTCTCTCTTTCTTTATCCCTCATTCTACAGATGGCAGTGTGATGTTCTCCCTCTCATCATCCCCGCATCCCAGTGTGACTGACACCTCCCCTCCCGCTGGTCCTGTGCATCCCATAGATCAGCAGCATTCAGCACCACTACCGTGCACGCTCACGTCTCCACCCAGAGTGTACGTGTCGTGCATGGGGGTGACAACAGCTCTGCTAGTCCTAGTGGAGTGTTCTAGAATGTAGATCTAATGGTCTCAGGTGAGAAGACAGATGGATGCTGGGGCAGAGAGATGAGAGGCCCCAGCTTCCTACATTTGTCAGGCAGGGGGACTCGAGCTGTCACTGCAGCAACTGCACATTCTGACAGCCCCTACAAACAAACAAAAAAAAACACACACACACACACACACACACACCCTGGAGACATCATTAGAGAGCAGAGACCCCGAGAGGGAGGCATTAATTATTCACTAGCTGTGGAGAGAGTGTGTGTGTGTGTGTGTGTGTGTGTGTGTGTGTGTGTGTGTGTGTGTGTGTGTGTGTGTGTGTGTGTGTGTGTGTGTGTGTGTGTGAGTGTGTGAGAGAGATACTGAAAGAGCAGTATACTGTATATTAGGGCTGTGACCCAGGCCTTTCTACTCGACCTGGCCCGGGTATCCTGGAAGGATATTGACCTCATCCCGTCAGTAAAGGATGCCTGGTTGGTCTTTAAAAGTGCTTTCCTCACCATCTTGAATAAGCATGCCCCATTCAAAAAAAATAATAATCAAGAACAGATATAGCCCCTGCGTCACTCCTGACTTGACTGCCCTTGACCAGCACAAAAACATCCTGTGGCGTACTGCATTAGCATCGAATAGTCCTGTGATATACACAGTCAGTCAGGAAAGCAAAGGCTAGCTTTTTCAAACAGAAATTTGCATCCTGTAGCACTAAATCAAAAAAGTTTTGGGACACTGTATATTCCATGGCGAATAAGAGCACCTCCTCCCAGCTGCCCACTGCTCTGAGGCTAGGAAACACTGTCACCACCGATAAATCCACTATAATTGAGAATTTCAATAAGCATTTTTCTACAGCTGGCCATGCTTTCCACCTGGCTACCCCTACCCCGGCCAACAGCTCTGCACCCCCGCAGCAACTTGCCCAAGCCTCCCCCATTTCTCCTTCACCCAAATCCAGATAGGTGATGTTCTGAAAGAGCTGCAAAATCTGGACCCCTACAAATCAGCTGGGCTAGACAATCTGGACCCTCTCTTTCTAACCCCTATTACTAGCCTGTTCAACCTCTTTTTTGTATCATCTGAGATCACTAAAGATTGGAAAGCTGCCGCGGTCATCCCCCTCTTCAAAAGGGGGAGACACTCTCGACCCAAACTGTTACAGACCTATATCCATATGCCCTGCATATATGCCCTGCATTTCTAAAGTCTTCAAAAGCCAAGTTAATTTTGTCAATAGGGGGTGCTATTTGCACTTTGTAATAATTTCGTTCCCAAATTAAACTGCCTCGTACTCAATTCTTGCTCGTACAATATGCATATTATTATTACTATTGGATAGAAAACACTCTCTAGTTTCTAAAACCGTTTGAATTATTTCTCTGAGTGAAACAGAACTCATTCTGCAGCACATTTCCTGTCAGGAAGTGAGATTTCTGAAATCGAGGTCCCTGTTCTGAGGTCAGTTTATAAGTCCCCATGTAAGCTATGGGGCTACATGCACTGCATACGCCTTCCTCTAGATGTCAGTAAGCGGTGAGAATTTGAATGGAGTGGATTGCACCATCTGGGGGACTATAAAAGCTCATGGAACGGAAGTACCGTTCTTTTCAACGGGGCGCCTGGCGCAAGAGGGACATCACAATGGCGTCCTGCAAAAGCTTTCGTTTTAGCAGTTCTATATCTCCGGTCATGTTTTTATTCGTTATAGGTGTTAAAGACATCATAAGGTAGTTAATTTAAACCGACTTATAGCAGTTTATAGCGATTTTCTGGGATTTCTTTGTGACGCGCTTTCACGAGTTGGACACCTCTCCAGTGGGTGGCTATCGTTAGCGGCTATTTCTACAGGAGAAGAGGACATCTTTCAACCAAAAGACGATTGTTCTGGAGAAAGGACACCTTGCCCAAGATTCTGATGGAAGCTCAGCAAATAGTAAGCAGTCTATGCTGTTAATTCGTATTTATGTTGACAAATGTCAAATAATAATTCCGCCATGAATTTCGGTGCGGTCTCGCTTTAGCGCACGCTGTATTGCGCAGTAACGTTCATTTTAAAAATCTAACACAGCGGTTGCATTAAGAACTAATGTATCTTTCATTTGCTGTCCAACCTGTATTTTTTTAGTCAAGTTTATGATTACTTATCGATTAGAATAGGTGCCTCTCCAAGATGGCGCCGGACAGATTGCTTGAAGTTTTGGCCACTAATCACATTGTATAACCACGATTTGTGCCGCTAAATATGCACATTTTCGAACAAACCCTATATGCATTGTGTAATATGATGTTACAGGACTGTCATCTGATGAAGAATATCAAGGTTAGTCAAAAATTATATATCTTTTGCCTGTTTGTTACGATCGCTAACCTTTGCTGCTGGTAAATGGTGGTTTTTCTGGCTATTGTGGTAAGCTAATATAATGCTATATTGTGTTTTCGCTGTAAAACACTTAGAAAATCTGAAATATTGGCTGGATTCACAAGATCTGTGTCTTTCATTTGCTGTACGCTGTGTATTTTTAAGAAATGTTTTATGATGAGTAATTAGGTAATACACGATGGTCTCTGTAGTTATTCTAGTTGCTTTGGTGAGAGTTGTGATGGTGGCTGCAATGGTAAACTATGATTTATACCTGAAATATGCACATTTTTCTAACAAAACATATGCTATACAATAAATATGTTATCAGACTGTCATCTGATGAAGTTGTTTCTTGGTTAGTGGCTATTTATATCTTTATTTGGTCGAATTTGTGATAGCTACTGATGCAGTAAAAAAATGGTGTCTTTTGCTAACGTGGTTAGCTAATAGATTTACATATTGTGTCTTCCCTGTAAAACATTTAAAAAATCAGAAATGATGGCTGGATTCACAAGATGTGTATCTTTCATCTGGTGTCTTGGACTTGTGATTTAATGATATTTAGATGCTAGTATTTACTTGTGACGCTATGCTAGGCTATGCTAGTCAGCTTTTTTACTGATGGGGGTGCTCCCGGATCCGGGTTTGGAAGGAACTAGAAGTTAACAAACAGATCACTGACCATTTCGAATCCCACCGTACCTTCTCTGCTATGCAATCTGGTTTCCGAGATTGTCATGGGTGCACCTCAGCCACGCTCAAGGTCCTAAACGATATCATAACCACCATCGATAAAAGACAGTACTGTGCAGCAGCCTTCATCGACCTGGCCAAGGCTTTCGACTCTGTCAATCACCGCATTCTTATCGGCAGACTCAATAGCCTTGGTTTCTCAAATGATTGTCTCGCCTGGTTCACCAACTACTTCTCTGATAGAGTTCAGTGTGTCAAATCGGAGGGCATGTTGTCCGGACCTCTGGCAGTCTCTATGGGGGTGCCACAGGGTTCAATTCTCGGACCGACTCTTTTCTCTGTATATATCAATGATGTTGCTCTTGCTGCTGGTGATTCGCTGATCCACCTCTACGCAGACGACACCATTCTGTGTACATCTGGCCCTTCTTAGGACACTGTGTTAACAAACCTCCAAATGAGCTTCAATGCCATACAACACTCCTTCCGTGGCCTCCAACTGCTCTTAAATGCTAGAAAAACTAAATGCATGCTCTTCAACCAATCGCTGCCCGCACCCGTCCGCCCGACTAGCATCACTACTCTGGACAGTTCTGACTTAGAATATGTGGACAACTACAATACCTAGGTGTCTGGTTAGACTAAACTCTCCTTCCAGACTCACATTAAGCATATCCAATCCAAAATGAAATCTAGAATCGGCTTCCTATTTCACAACAAAGCCTCCTTCACTCATGCTGCCAAACATACCCTTGTAAAACTGACTATCCTACCGATCCTTGACTTCGGCAATGTCATTAACAAAATAGCCTCCAACAGTCTACTCAGCAAACTGGATGTAGTCTATCACAGTGCCATCCGTTTTGTCACTAAAGCCCCGGCCCTAGTGGACGGGCGTCCACGTCGGGACTGGTACCGTCCCGGCCCTAGTGGACGGGTGTCCACGTCGGGACTGGTACCGTCCCGGCCCTAGTGGACGGGTGTCCACGTCGGGACTGGTACCGTCCCGGCCCTAGTGGACAGGTGTCCATGTTGAGGTGAGTAATCTAGAGATAAGAGACCAGCAGCTAAATGGTTCAAGTAGAAGCGGGAAAAGATATGATAGCCTATATATCAGATACTAACTCCCACACTCTAAACGTAAACACATTACCCCATAGAGGACCACTATACAGTCTATCCACAACATAGAAACCTCTATGTACTGAAGCACATTCCACTGTCCTCAACCACAATAGTAACCTGAATACATAAGTAATACCAGTCAGGGACTTGACCTAGTTACTGTGAGGTTACTATGTGCCCCATATTCTCCTTCACTACAGTAGGTAGACAGCTAGCAGTAAGGACAAACCAGGTAGAATACATTATACCAGGGGTGTCAAACTCATTCCATGGAGGGCCAATTGTCTACTGGTTTTTGGTTTCTCTTTTCATTTAACATCTAGACAACCAGGTGAGGGGAGTTCTTGACTAATCAGTGACTTTAATTCATCAATCAAGTAGTGAGGAGCGAACACCTGCAGACACTCAGCCATCTGTGGAATGAGTTTGACACGTGCACTCTACTAGGGTTTCACAACCCCCCGGGTGCACTCTACTAGGGTTTCACAACCCCCCGGGTGCACTCTACTAGGGTTTCACAACCCCCCGGGTGCACTCTACTAGGGTTTCACAACCCCCCGGGTGCACTCTACTAGGGTTTCACAACCCCCCGGGTGCACTCTACTAGGGTTTCACAACCCCCCCGGGTGCACTCTACTAGGGTTTCACAACCCCCCAGGTGCACTCTACTAGGGTTTCACAACCCCCCGGGTGCACTCTACTAGGGTTTCACAACCCCCCGGGTGCACTCTACTAGGGTTTCACAACCCCCCGGGTGCACTCTACTAGGGTTTCACAACCCCCCCGGGTGCACTCTACTAGGGTTTCACAACCCCCCAGGTGCACTCTACTAGGGTTTCACAACCCCCCGGGTGCACTCTACTAGGGTTTCACACACCCCCGGGTGCACTCTACTAGGGTTTCACAACCCCCCGGGTGCACTCTACTAGGGTTTCACAACCCCCCGGGTGCACTCTACTAGGGTTTCACAACCCCCCGGGTGCACTCTACTAGGGTTTCACAACCCCCCGGGTGCACTCTACTAGGGTTTCACAACCCCCCGGGTGCACTCTACTAGGGTTTCACAACCCCCCCGGGTGCACTCTACTAGGGTTTCACAACCCCCCAGGTGCACTCTACTAGGGTTTCACAACCCCCCGGGTGCACTCTACTAGGGTTTCACAACCCCCCGGGTGCACTCTACTAGGGTTTCACAACCCCCCGGGTGCACTCTACTAGGGTTTCACAACCCCCCGGGTGCACTCTACTAGGGTTTCACAACCCCCCGGGTGCACTCTACTAGGGTTTCACAACCCCCCGGGTGCACTCTACTAGGGTTTCACAACCCCCCGGGTGCACTCTACTAGGGTTTCACAACCCCCCGGGTGGCACTCTACTAGGGTTTCACAACCCCCCAGGGTGCACTCTACTAGGGTTTCACAACCCCCCGGGTGCACTCTACTAGGGTTTCACAACCCCCCGGGTGCACTCTACTAGGGTTTCACAACCCCCCGGGTGCACTCTACTAGGGTTTCACAACCCCCCGGGTGCACTCTACTAGGGTTTCACAACCCCCCGGGTGCACTCTACTAGGGTTTCACAACCCCCCGGGTGCACTCTACTAGGGTTTCACAACCCCCCGGGTGCACTCTACTAGGGTTTCACAACCCCCCGGGTGCACTCTACTAGGGTTTCACAACCCCCCGGGTGCACTCTACTAGGGTTTCACAACCCCCCGGGTGCACTCTACTAGGGTTTCACAACCCCCCGGGTGCACTCTACTAGGGTTTCACAACCCCCCGGGTGCACTCTACTAGGGTTTCACAACCCCCCGGGTGCACTCTACTAGGGTTTCACAACCCCCCGGGTGCACTCTACTAGGGTTTCACAACCCCCAGGGTGCACTCTACTAGGGTTTCACAACCCCCCAGGTGCACTCTACTAGGGTTTCACAACCCCCCGGGTGCACTCTACTAGGGTTTCACAACCCCCCGGGTGCACTCTACTAGGGTTTCACAACCCCCCGGGTGCACTCTACTAGGGTTTCACAACCCCCCGGGTGCACTCTACTAGGGTTTCACAACCCCCCGGGTGCACTCTACTAGGGTTTCACAACCCCCCGGGTGCACTCTACTAGGGTTTCACAACCCCCCGGGTGCACTCTACTAGGGTTTCACAACCCCCCGGGTGCACTCTACTAGGGTTTCACAACCCCCCGGGTGCACTCTACTAGGGTTTCACAACCCCCCGGGTGCACTCTACTAGGGTTTCACAACCCCCCGGGTGCACTCTACTAGGGTTTCACAACCCCCCGGGTGCACTCTACTAGGGTTTCACAACCCCCCGGGTGCACTCTACTAGGGTTTCACAACCCCCCGGGTGCACTCTACTAGGGTTTCACAACCCCCCGGGTGCACTCTACTAGGGTTTCACAACCCCCCGGGTGCACTCTACTAGGGTTTCACAACCCCCCGGGTGCACTCTACTAGGGTTTCACAACCCCCCGGGTGCACTCTACTAGGGTTTCACAACCCCCCGGGTGCACTCTACTAGGGTTTCACAACCCCCCGGGTGCACTCTACTAGGGTTTCACAACCCCCCGGGTGCACTCTACTAGGGTTTCACAACCCCCCGGGTGCACTCTACTAGGGTTTCACAACCCCCCGGGTGCACTCTACTAGGGTTTCACAACCCCCCGGGTGCACTCTACTAGGGTTTCACAACCCCCCGGGTGCACTCTACTAGGGTTTCACAACCCCCCGGGTGCACTCTACTAGGGTTTCACAACCCCCCGGGTGCACTCTACTAGGGTTTCACAACCCCCCGGGTGCACTCTACTAGGGTTTCACAACCCCCCGGGTGCACTCTACTAGGGTTTCACAACCCCCCGGGTGCACTCTACTAGGGTTTCACAACCCCCCGGGTGCACTCTACTAGGGTTTCACAACCCCCCGGGTGCACTCTACTAGGGTTTCACAACCCCCCGGGTGCACTCTACTAGGGTTTCACAACCCCCCGGGTGCACTCTACTAGGGTTTCACAACCCCCCGGGTGCACTCTACTAGGGTTTCACAACCCCCCGGGTGCACTCTACTAGGGTTTCACAACCCCCCGGGTGCACTCTACTAGGGTTTCACAACCCCCCGGGTGCACTCTACTAGGGTTTCACAACCCCCCGGGTGCACTCTACTAGGGTTTCACAACCCCCCGGGTGCACTCTACTAGGGTTTCACAACCCCCCGGGTGCACTCTACTAGGGTTTCACAACCCCCCGGGTGCACTCTACTAGGGTTTCACAACCCCCCGGGTGCACTCTACTAGGGTTTCACAACCCCCCGGGTGCACTCTACTAGGGTTTCACAACCCCCCGGGTGCACTCTACTAGGGTTTCACAACCCCCCGGGTGCACTCTACTAGGGTTTCACAACCCCCCGGGTGCACTCTACTAGGGTTTCACAACCCCCCGGGTGCACTCTACTAGGGTTTCACAACCCCCCGGGTGCACTCTACTAGGGTTTCACAACCCCCCGGGTGCACTCTACTAGGGTTTCACAACCCCCCGGGTGCACTCTACTAGGGTTTCACAACCCCCCGGGTGCACTCTACTAGGGTTTCACAACCCCCCAGGTGCACTCTACTAGGGTTTCACAACCCCCCAGGTGCACTCTACTAGGGTTTCACAACCCCCCAGGTGCACTCTACTAGGGTTTCACAACCCCCCGGGTGCACTCTACTAGGGTTTCACAACCCCCCGGGTGCACTCTACTAGGGTTTCACAACCCCCCGGGTGCACTCTACTAGGGTTTCACAACCCCCCGGGTGCACTCTACTAGGGTTTCACAACCCCCCGGGTGCACTCTACTAGGGTTTCACAACCCCCCGGGTGCACTCTACTAGGGTTTCACAACCCCCCGGGTGCACTCTACTAGGGTTTCACAACCCCCCGGGTGCACTCTACTAGGGTTTCACAACCCCCCGGGTGCACTCTACTAGGGTTTCACAACCCCCCAGGTGCACGTGTTGGTTTCTGCCCCAGCACTACACAGCTGATTCAAATAACCAACTCCTCATCAAGCTATGATTATCTGAATCAGATGTGTAGTGCTAGAGCAAAAACCAAAACGTGTACCCAGGGGGGCCCCAGGACCGAGTTTGGGAAACTCGGCACAATACCATGTGAAGGGGAGGGGCCTGCCTACAAAAATGTGTCTGGTCGTTGTTACATTTTAAAATGTCCTTTGTGAATTACCTCTCAACTGATAACTTAACGACTAGCTTTCCCACTGTGAAACGTGCAACTACAGCTCAGCCCTCTCAGAACAGAGCCATTGTGGTCTCATCTCCTTACACCACATCATAACAAGCAGGACCATAGAGGGTCCTTCATGTTTCCAGTAGCCCCCCCTTCAGCCCACGCTGCCAGGGCTTGAAGCACTGAGACAATGGGAGCGTTTCAGACTGACACCGCCACGGGAAGAATCACAGCCAACGCTGGGAACAGAGTTTCAGGACAACAGCTGCCTGGCACCGTGGAAACAGACTAGGGTGTTAGGACGAGGCTATGTCCCCAAATGACCAGTGCTGCACAATTTAAGTGCATCAACTCAATTCATATAAACTTCTCCTCACATTAGCTGAGACAGCATACATGGGTCTCTACAGGGTCAAATAAACCTGTTGGCTTGCCAATGAAGTCCTACCGAGGCCAGTAAAATAAAATAAAAACGTGTGTGTGTGTGTGTGTGTGTGTGTGTGTGTGTGTGTGTGTGTGTGTGTGTGTGTGTGTCAAACTAACAGCTGTGTGTGGTAGGATCCTGTCACTTCCAAAGCTCTGGGCTCGGAGACATTCCTGACATTCCGTCCTGACAGAAGAATCCACACAACTCCACGTCTCCCCCTAGTGTTAAGAATCTCAACTGTTCCATTTAGGAACACTGCAACATTGTAGGAAGGAAGTGGATAACTCCCCCTCAAAACAACTACTGCTGTGTATTAGTCATTACTATGGGGATGTTGTTTTCATTCTGCCGACTCCAGGAAACTACTGCATCAAAGCCTTTTCTATCTTCATAAAGGAACACAGTATGACAAAGCCTTTTCTATCTTCATAAAGGAACACAGTATGACAATGCCTTTTCTACCTTCATAAAGGAACACAGTATGACAAAGCCTTTTCTATCTTCATAAAGGAACACAGTATGACAAAGCCTTTTCTATCTTCATAAGGGAACACAGTATGACAAAGCCTTTTCTATCTTCATAAAGGAACACAGTATGACAAAGCCTTTTCTATCTTCATAAAGGAACACAGTATGACAATGAAAGCCGGTCCACGTCTTTACTTGGAGGGTAGAGAAAGACAAGAGAAAACTGAAAACTCATGTAAACGATTACAAACCAGCACAGTGGAGAGTTTCAAAAACCTGCTGAGAATATCATCCCAATCCCCTCCCTTTAATAATATCCTGATTTACCCACATCTGTAGTGTTAGCCAGCAGGGGGCGCTGTTGCTGTGGAAGAACTCCATTGTGATATACTAGGTCAGACTCAACCCCTCTGGTGCATTTATAAATCCTGTTTCACTCCACTGTTACATAAAATAGATAATATTGTGTACCAAGGCTTAAGTCATCACTGCACAAAAGACTGGAGCGGGAGCCCAAAATTAGCAACTCAGGATCTGCGTCCCAAATGACATCCTATCCCCCTATATACTTATGACCAGAACCCATAGGGCTCAGGTTAAAAGTATTGCATTATATAGGCAATAGGGTGCCATTTGGAACGAACCCAGTGAGATTACATCTAGATGTAGTCCTGGCTGTATTGTAGCCTACATACACAGAAGATTATTGAGACAGCATGGGATGAGCGTTCTGAGGTACCTAAAGCATGGGATGGATGAGCATTCTGAGGTACCTACAGCATGGGATGGATGAGCATTCTGAGGTACCTACAGCATGGGATGGATGAGCGTTCTGAGGTACCTACAGCAGGGGATGAGCGTTCTGAGGTACCTACAGCAGGGGAGGAGCGTTCTGAGGTACCTACAGCAGGGGATGAGCGTTCTGAGGTACCTACAGCATGGGATGAGCGTTCTGAGGTACCTACAGCATGGGAGGAGCGTTCTGAGGTACCTACAGCAGGGGAGGAGCGTTCTGAGGTACCTACAGCAGGGGAGGAGCGTTCTGAGGTACCTACAGCATGGGAGGAGCGTTCTGAGGTACCTACAGCATGGGATGAGCGTTCTGATGTACCTACAGCATGGGAGGAGCGTTCTGAGGTACCTACAGCATGGGAGGAGCGTTCTGAGGTACATACAGCATGGGAGGAGCGTTCTGAGGTACCTACAGCAGGGGAGGAGCGTTCTGAGGTACCTACAGCAGGGGAGGAGCGTTCTGAGGTACCTACAGCAGGGGAGGAGCGTTCTGAGGTACCTACAGCATGGGATGAGCATTCTGAGGTACCTACAGCATGGGATGGATGAGCATTCTGAGGTACCTACAGCAGGGGATGAGCGTTCTGAGGTACCTACAGCAGGGGAGGAGCGTTCTGAGGTACCTACAGCAGGGGAGGAGCGTTCTGAGGTATCTACAGCATGGGATGGATGAGCGTTCTGAGGTACCTACAGCATGGGATGGATGAGCGTTCTGAGGTACCTACAGCATGGGAGGAGCGTTCTGAGGTACCTACAGCATGGGAGGAGCGTTCTGAGGTACCTACAGCAGGGGAGGAGCGTTCTGAGGTACCTACAGCATGGGAGGAGCGTTCTGAGGTACCTACAGCATGGGAGGAGCGTTCTGAGGTACCTACAGCATGGGATGAGCGTTCTGATGTACCTACAGCATGGGATGAGCGTTCTGAGGTACCTACAGCATGGGAGGAACGTTCTGAGGTACCTACAGCATGGGAGGAGCGTTCTGAGGTACCTACAGCAGGGGAGGAGCGTTCTGAGGTACCTACAGCAGGGGAGGAGCGTTCTGAGGTACCTACAGCAGGGGAGGAGCGTTCTGAGGTACCTACAGCATGGGAGGAGCGTTCTGAGGTACCTACAGCATGGGATGAGCGTTCTGAGGTACCTACAGCATGGGATGGATGAGCGTTCTGAGGTACCTACAGCATGGGAAGAGCGTTCTGAGGTACCTACAGCATGGGATGAGCGTTCTGAGGTACCTACAGCATGGGATGGATGAGCGTTCTGAGGTACCTACAGCATGGGATGGATGAGCGTTCTGAGGTACCTACAGCATGGGAGGAGCGTTCTGAGGTACCTACAGCATGGGATGGATGAGCGTTCTGAGGTACCTACAGCATGGGAAGAGCGTTCTGAGGTACCTACAGCATGGGATGAGCGTTCTGAGGTACCTACAGCATGGGATGGATGAGCGTTCTGAGGTACCTACAGCATGGGATGGATGAGCGTTCTGAGGTACCTACAGCAGGGGAGGAGCGTTCTGAGGTACCGACAGCATGGGATGAGCGTTCTGAGGTACCTACAGCATGGGATGGATGAGCGTTCTGAGGTACCTACAGCATGGGAGGAGCGTTCTGAGGTACCTACAGCATGGGATGAGCGTTCTGAGGTACCTACAGCATGGGAGGAGCGTTCTGAGGTACCGACAGCATGGGATGAGCGTTCTGAGGTACCGACAGCATGGGATGAGCGTTCTGAGGTACCTACAGCATGGGAGGAGCGTTCTGAGGTACCTACAGCATGGGATGAGCGTTCTGAGGTACCTACAGCATGGGATGGATGAGCGTTCTGAGGTACCTACAGCATGGGAGAAGCGTTCTGAGGTACCTACAGCATGGGATGGATGAGCGTTCTGAGGTACCTACAGCATGGGAAGAGCGTTCTGAGGTACCTACAGCATGGGAGGAGCGTTCTGAGGTACCTACAGCATGGGATGGATGAGCGTTCTGAGGTACCTACAGCATGGGATGGAGGAGCGTTCTGAGGTACCTACAGCATGGGAGGAGCGTTCTGAGGTACCTACAGCATGGGATGAGCGTTCTGAGGTACCTACAGCATGGGAGGAGCGTTCTGAGGTACCTACAGCATGGGAGGAGCGTTCTGAGGTACCTACAGCATGGGAGGAGCGTTCTGAGGTACCTACAGCATGGGGAAGTGCTGGAACACCTTGACAAAATGGGGGACATGGTTTAGCACGAGGTCTTGTAAGATTCAGTCAGACAAAAACACACTTCTCTTTTTGGCCTGTGGTCCATATGAGGAGAATCTCCACATCTGATGCAGTGGGAGAATGGGGAGAGGGAGCGCTTGATGGGCGGCAGGCAGGCTAGTGGTTAAAGCGTTGGATCAGTAACCAAAAGGCTGCTGGTTTGAACCGAGCACCACCCACCACCACCAGATGCACAATATAAATCGGTGAAGATATCGGAATCGGACGATATTAGCTAAAAAATGCCAACAACGACATCGGCCCGATGTCTAGTTTAACACAGATGTGCAAAACTGATCAGAGCTGACGTGCATGCCTATATAAACGTAGGTACATGACGTAATGACGCCACGTAAAACTGATGTCAGAGCTGACGTGCATGCCTATATAAACGTAGGTACATGACGTAATGACGCCACGTCAAACTGTGTGCTAAACCTGCAACACAGCCTTCTTAACCTAGCACACCATGTCTGCTGTGTGGAGCGAGCAGTCAACAAGTCTGTCAACACAGCCTTCTTAACCTAGCACACCATGTCTGCTGTGTGGATCGAGCAGTCAACAAGTCTGTCAACACAGCCTTCTTAACCCAGCACACCATGTCTGCTGTGTGGAGCGAGCAGTCAACAAGTCTGTCAACACAGCCTTCTTAACCTAGCACACCATGTCTGCTGTGTGGAGCGAGCAGTCAACAAGTCTGTCAACACAGCCTTCTTAACCTAGCACACCATGTCTGCTGTGTGGAGCGAGCAGTCAACAAGTCTGTCAACACAGCCTTCTTAACCTAGCACACCATGTCTGCTGTGTGGAGCGAGCAGTCAACAAGTCTGTCAACACAGCCTTCTTAACCTAGCACAACATGTCTGCTGTGTGGAGCGAGCAGTCAACAAGTCTGTCAACACAGCCTTCTTAACCTAGCACACCATGTCTGCTGTGTGGATCGAGCAGTCAACAAGTCTGTCAACACAGCCTTCTTAACCTAGCACACCATGTCTGCTGTGTGGAGCGAGCAGTCAACAAGTCTGTCAACACAGCCTTCTTAACCTAGCACACCATGTCTGCTGTGTGGATCGAGCAGTCAACAAGTCTGTCAACACAGCCTTCTTAACCCAGCACACCATGTCTGCTGTGTGGAGCGAGCAGTCAACAAGTCTAGCAGTCACTTGAAAGAGTAAGAACATTTCAGTGAGACAACTCAAAGCCGAAATCCATTAACGTCAAGATAATGGAATTCATTGCCCTTGACAATCAACCGTTCTCTGTCGTGGGTACACACTAAGTTACCAAGGTCGCTATTGTTCAGATGTTGCACAGTAGTAGCATCACTGCTATTAGCTTCACGACTGACCAGCGATATCAGCCAAATGAGCATGCCGAGTCTGACAGCACAGTGGGTCGACAAGGATTCCGTACTGAGGAAAGTCGTATTTCATGCTGATGAATGTGCTGGTTGTCATACCGCTGCTGCCGTTTCAATGGCATTTGAGAACATGTTTTAAACTTGAAGACATGAACACACTCCTAGCCCCATTCGAACAACTGACTGGAGAAATAAGCTCATCAACTGCGTCTGCAGCAGACGTGATACCCTCTGTCATGGCATTGAAACGCCTGCTCAACAAAACTGCCGACAGGCTATGAACAAGCGATTCGGTGGCATTTTCTCAGGGGGCCTCTACTGTGTTGCCACCATGCTCGATGCTAGGTACAAGGACCGCTACTTCGATGCAGACAAGAATTAGGATTTACCTGAAATGTTAGACACAGCTGGACAAGATAGAAACGGACACAGTGACAGTGCGCACCGAGGAAGAGAGGCCACGGACAGACAGAGCTGAAACTTCACTGCTTGACATGTATGATGAAACTGTTGAGACTGAAACGACTGAACAACAAAATAAGTTTTGATTATGTTTTACTGGTAATGGGGACATACGTAAATGTCAACAAAATAACATTTTGGTCAATGTGTGTGTGTGTGTAACCTTTATTTAACTAGGCAAGTCTGTTAAGAACTAATTCTTATTTAGAATGACGGCCTACCCCGGACAATCCCAGACGACGCTGGGCCAATTGTGCACCACCCTATGGGACTCCCAATCACGGCCGGATGTGATACAACCTGGATTCAAACCAGGGACTGTAGTGACGCCTCTTGCACTGAGATGCAGTACCTTAGATCGCTGTGCCCATGTGTGTGTGTTAACTATTTAACTCTACTAGAATTCTTAAAAGGCTGCTAAAATGTTAAATATCGGTTATCGGTTTTTTTTGCAAGGAAAATATCGGAATCTGCAAAAATGTAATATCGGTGCATCACTTACCACCACTACCACCAACACACACGCACAGTAATATAGACAAATGCAAATAAACAAACAGAAATACACAAACTGAGACACAGGCATGTGTGAGGTTAAGAACAGCCAGCAGCCTGATCTCCCCTGACTGACCCACTGTTACAGTCACACACAGCCTTATCCAGTACTCCTCTCCCTCTCTTCTCTGGCTCAGCCGTATCCAGACCTCCTCTCTCCCTCTCTTCTCTGGCTCAGCCGTATCCAGACCTCTGTCTCTCTCCCTCTCTTCTCTGGCTCAGCCGTATCCAGACCTCCTCTCTCCCTCTCTTCTCTGGCTCAGCCGTATCCAGACCTCCTCTCTCCCTCTTCTCTGGCTCAGCCGTATCCAGACCTCCTCTCTCCCTCTCTTCTCTGGCTCAGCCGTATCCAGACCTCCTCTCTCCCTCTCTTCTCTGGCTCAGCCGTATCCAGACCTCCTCTCTCTCCCTCTCTTCTCTGGCTCAGCCGTATCCAGACCTCCTCTCTCTCCCTCTCTTCTCTGGCTCAGCCGTATCCAGACCTTTCTCTCTCTGGCTCAGCCGTATCCAGACCTCCTCTCTCTCCCTCTCTTCTCTGGCTCAGCCGTATCCAGACCTCCTCTCTCTCCCTCTCTTCTCTGGCTCAGCCGTATCCAGACCTCTCTCTCTCTCCCTCTCTTCTCTGGCTCAGCCGTATCCAGACCTCCTCTCTCTCCCTCTCTTCTCTGGCTCAGCCGTATCCAGACCTCCTCTCTCCCTCTCTTCTCTGGCTCAGCCGTATCCAGACCTCCTCTCTCCCTCTCTTCTCTGGCTCAGCCGTATCCAGACCTCCTCTCTCTCCCTCTCTTCTCTGGCTCAGCCGTATCCAGACCTCCTCTCTCTCCCTCTCTTCTCTGGCTCAGCCGTATCCAGACCTCCTCTCTCTCCCTCTCTTTCTGGCTCAGCCGTATCCAGACCTCTCTCTCTCTCCCTCTCTTTTCTGGCTCAGCCATATCCAGACCTCCTCTCTCTCTCTTTCTGGCTCAGCCGTATCCAGACCTTTCTCTCTCTGGCTCAGCCGTATCCAGACCTCCTCTCTCTCCCTCTCTTCTCTGGCTCAGCCGTATCCAGACCTCCTCTCTCTCCCTCTCTTCTCTGGCTCAGCCGTATCCAGACCTCTCTCTCTCTCCCTCTCTTCTCTGGCTCAGCCGTATCCAGACCTCCTCTCTCTCCCTCTCTTCTCTGGCTCAGCCGTATCCAGACCTCCTCTCTCTCCCTCTCTTCTCTGGCTCAGCCGTATCCAGACCTCCTCTCTCCCTCTCTTCTCTGGCTCAGCCGTATCCAGACCTCCTCTCTCTCCCTCTCTTCTCTGGCTCAGCCGTATCCAGACCTCCTCTCTCTCCCTCTCTTTCTGGCTCAGCCGTATCCAGACCTCTCTCTCTCTCCCTCTCTTTTCTGGCTCAGCCATATCCAGACCTCCTCTCTCTCTCTCTTTCTGGCTCAGCCGTATCCAGACCTCTCTCTCTCTGGCTCAGCCGTATCCAGACCTCCTCTCTCTCCCTCTCTTCTCTGGCTCAGCCGTATCCAGACCTCCTCTCTCTCCCTCTCTTCTCTGGCTCAGCCGTATCCAGACCTCTCTCTCTCTCTTCTCTGGCTCAGCCGTATCCAGACCTCCTCTCTCTCCCTCTCTTCTCTGGCTCAGCCGTATCCAGACCTCCTCTCTCTCCCTCTCTTCTCTGGCTCAGCCGTATCCAGACCTCCTCTCTCTCCCTCTCTTCTCTGGCTCAGCCGTATCCAGACCTCCTCTCTCTCCCTCTCTTCTCTGGCTCAGCCGTATCCAGACCTCTCTCTCCCTCTCTTCTCTGGCTCAGCCGTATCCAGACCTCCTCTCAATTCAATTCAAGGGGTTTATTGGCATGGGAAACATATGTTTACATTGCCAAAGCAACTGAAATAGATAATAAACAAAAGTGAAATAAACAATAAAAATGAACAGTAAACATTACACTCACAGAAGTTCCAAAAGAATAAAGACATTTCAAATGTCATTTTATGTATATATACAGTGTTGCAGCGATGTGCAAATGCAAGTGCAAAAGGGAAAATAAATAAACATAAATATGGGTTGTATTTGCAATGGTGTTTGTTCTTCACTGGTTGCCCTTTTCTCATGGCAACAGGTCCCAAATATTGCTGCTGTGATGGCACACTGTGGTATTTCACCCAGGGAGTTTATCAAAATTGGGTTTGTTTTCGAATATGCTCACTGAGTCTGTACATAGTCAAAGCCTAAGTTTGGGTCAGTCACAGTGGTCACGTATTCTGCCACTGTGTACTCTCTGTTTAGGGCCAAATAGAATTCTAGTTCTCTGTTCTGTTTTTTTTGTTAATTCTTTCCAATGTGTCAAGTAATTATCTTTTTGTTTTCTTATGATTTGGTTGTGTCTAATTGTGCTGCTGTCCTGGGGCTCTGTGGGGTCTGTTTGTGTTTGTGAACAGAGCCCCAGGACCAGCCCCAGGTTCATCTCTCTGTAGGTGATGGCTTTGTTATGGAAGGTTTGGGAATCGCTTCCTTTTAGGTGGTTGTAGAATTGAACGGCTCTTTTCTGGATTTTGATAATTAGCGGGTATCGGCCTAATTCTGCTCTGCATGCATTATTTGGTGTTTTACGTTGTACACTGCATGCAGTCTCTCTTCTCTGGCTCAGCCGTATCCAGACCTCCTCTCCCTCCCTCTCTTCTCTGGCTCAGCCGTATCCAGACCTCTCTCCCCCTTCTCCTGGCTCACTCTCTCAACCGGCAGAACACACAAACACACACAGAGAGGAAGAGACCCACACACACACAGCCTGTCCTTCTCCTCTCCGGACTGCTCCAGGCTGGCCCAGGTAGGAGGGGATCATTCAGCATGCTGCAGTCCTGTAACCCCAGCTCAGCGAGGCACAACACTGTAGTGGTTGTGGGTGTGTGGGACAGCATGATGCAGGTTCTGTCAGACATGGAAGTCATGAACAGGAGATAAAGGATGGGTGGGACTGTCGCTGCTATCTACGACCTCTGAATGATATGAAATAGGACTGTGGTGGGCTGGGGGAAGGTTCAGAGAGCATATCCCACCCACCTTCAACGTGAACAGTCTTCCAGTCGGATCAGAAACGCGAGAACAAACACGGAGCCTATCTGTAATCCTGCTGTCCTCAAACTGGACAAATCGGTTGATGGACTGAGAAGCGGTGGTATTTCCACGGCAGGAGAAACCAAAATAGCACCCAGAGCAGTGGTGGGCTGATGTAGAGAAGAATCGAGCGTCTGTGTTCCTCTGGCAGGCCTCTCTGAATCCAGACGTTCAAGGATGCATCTCAAAAGGCACCCTATTCCCTATTTAGTGCAATACTTTTCACCAGGATCCATCCAAAGTAGTGCACTAAATAGGGAGCCATTTGGGACATAGCCCAAGCCTAGCCACAGGACCAGATGAAATTTGGAACTGAATTCAATTGGATACTGTCTCTCAGGTCACAAAGGTCAAGCTGGGCTCTTAGCTGCTGTATTCACTGTCCTCTCAAGATTCTGAAACCCCTCCACAGACAAGAATGTTTTTCTGTTTTCTCTTTGAAAGAGTCTGTGATGTGAAGGGCTTCCCACACAATGTTCCGTTCACAGAGTCAGTTTTCCAAGAGTGCATTGCTCTTGGGGGCAGGGCAAGGGGGCGGGGCTTCCCTTTCAGCTCTGTAGGGCAGCAGGATGGGACCACAACCCACGCTCTCCTCTACTTCCCTTCCTTCTCTTCTCCTCTGCTTCTTTATCCTCCTCTAATCTCCCCTCTACTTCCCTCCTCCCCTCTATCCCCCCTACTCCCCCCTTATCCTCCTCTACTTCCCTCCTCCCACCTATTCCCCCCTCCATCCTCCTCTCCCCCCTCTATCCTCTAGAGGTCAACCGATTATGATTTTTCAACGCCGATATGATTTTTTACAATTTCTTTGTAATAATGACAATTACAACAATACAGAATGAACACTTATTTTAACTTAATATAATACATCAATAAAATCAATTTAGCTTCAAATAAATAATGAAATTTGGTTTAAATAATGCAAAAACAAAGTGTTGGAGAAGAAAGTAAAAGTGCAATATGTGCCATGTAAGAAAGCTAACGTTTAAGTTCCTTGCTCAGAACATGAGAACATATGAAAGCTGGTGGTTCCTTTTAACATGAGTCTTCAATATTCCCAGGTAAGACGTTTTAGGTTGTAGTTATAGGAATTATAGGACTATTTCTCTCTATACGATTTGTATTTCATATACCTTTGACTATTGGATGTTCTTATAGGCACTTTAGTATTGCCAGTATAACAGTATAGCTTCCATCCCTCTCCTCGCCGCTACCTGGGCTCGAACCAGGAACACATCGACAACAGCCACCCTCGAAGCAGCATTACCCATGCAGAGCAAGGGGAACAACTACTTCAAGTCTCAGAGCGAGTGACGTTTGAAACGCTATTAGTGTGCACCCTGCTAACTAGCTAGCCATTTCACATCGGTTACACCAGCCTAATCTCGGGAGTTGATAGGCTTGAAGTCATAAACAGCGCAATGCTTGAAGAATTGCGAAGAGCTGCTGGCAAACGCACGAAAGTGCTGTTTGAATGAATGCTTACGAGCCTGCTGCTGCCTACCATCGCTCAGTCAGACTGCAAATCATAGACTTAATTATAACATAATAACACACAGAAATATGAGCCTTAGGTCATTAATATGGTCGAATCCGGAAACTATCATCTCAAAAACAAAACGTTTATTCTTTC
Source organism: Salvelinus namaycush (assembly GCF_016432855.1). Taxonomy (NCBI): domain Eukaryota; kingdom Metazoa; phylum Chordata; class Actinopteri; order Salmoniformes; family Salmonidae; genus Salvelinus; species Salvelinus namaycush. The sequence goes on from NC_052313.1 coordinate 54,455,164, forward strand.
AGTGAAATACGGAACCGTTCCGTATTTTATCTAACGGGTGGCATCCATAAGTCTAAATATTCCTGTTACATTGCATAACCTTCAATGTTATTTCATAATTATGTAAAATTCTGGCAAATTAGTTCGCAATGAGCCAGGCGGCCCAAACTGTTGCATATACTCTGACTCTGCGTGCAATGAACGCAAGAGAAGTGACACAATTTCACCTGGTTAATATTGCCTGCTAACCTGGATTTCTTTTAGCGAAATATGCAGGTTTAAAAATATATACTTCTGTGTATTGATTTTAAGAAAGGCATTGATGTTTATGGTTAGGTACACGTTGGAGCAACGACAGTCCATTTTTGCGAATGCGCACCGCATCGATTATATGCAACGCAGGACACGCTAGATAAACTAGTAATATCATCAATCATGTGTAGTTATAACTAGTTATTATGATTGATTGTTTTTTCTAAAGGTAAGTTTAATGCTAGCTAGCAACTTACCGTGGCTTCTTACTGCATTCGCGTAACAGGCGGGCTCCTCGTGAGGCAGGTGGTTAGAGCGTTGGACTAGTTAACTGTAAGGTTGCAAGATTGAATCCCTGAGCTGACAAGGTAAAAATCTGTTGTTCTGCCCCTGAACAAGGCAGTTAACCCACCGCTCCTAGGCCGTCATTGAAAATAAGAATGTGTTCTTAACTGACTTGTCTAGTTAAATAAAGGAGTAAAAAAAATGTAAACATTTAAAATAAAATAGGCATCCAAAATTACCGATTTCCGATTGTTATGAAATCGTCCATTCCGATTAAATCGGTCGACCTCAACTATCCTCCTCTCCCCTCTACTTCCCTCCTCCCCTCTATCCTCTGCCTCTTCCTACTCAATCCTCCTCTCCCCTCTCCTTCCCTAATTTCTCCTCCTCCCCCCTCTCTACTTCCATCCTCCCCTCTATTTCCCCCCTCTACTCCTCCCCTCTATTTCCCCCCTCTATTTCCCCCCTCTACTTCCATCCTCCCCTCTATCCCCCCCCTCTACTCGTCCCCGCTACCCCCCCTCTCCTCCCCTCCTCCTCTCCTTCCCTCCTCTTCTCTTCCTCCTCCTCTCCTTCCCTCCTCCCTTCCTCCTCTCCTTCCCTCCTCCTCTCCCCTCCCTCCTCCTCTCTTTCCCTCCTCCTCTCCCCTCTACTTCCCTCCATCCTCCTCTCCCCTCTACTTCCCTCCATCCTCCTCTTCCCTCCATCCTCCTCTATTTCCCTCCATCCTCCTCTCCCCTCTTCCATCCTCCTCTCCCCTCTTCCATCCTCCTCTCCCCTCTTCCCTCCTCCTCTCCCCTCCTCCTCTCCCCTCTACTTCCCTCCATCCTCCTCTTCCCTCCATCCTCCTCTCCCCTCCATCCTCCTCTCCCCTCTACTTCCCTCCATCCTCCTCTCCCCTCCATTTCCCTCCATCCTCCTCTCCCCTCCATTTCCCTCCATCCTCCTCTCCCCTCCATTTCCCTCCATCTCTCCCCTCCATCCTCCTCCTCTCCCCTCTTCCATCCTCCTCTCCCCATCCTCCTCTCCCCTCTCCCCATCCTCCTCTCCCCATCCTCCTCTCCCCTCATCCTCCTCTCCCCTCTATTTCCCTCTCCCCTCTACTTCCCTCCATCCTCCTCTCCCCTCTACTTCCCTCCATCCTCCTCTCCCCTCTACTTCCCTCCATCCTCCTCTCCCCTCTACTTCCCTCCATCCTCCTCTCCCCTCTACTTCCCTCCATCCTCCTCTCCCCTCTACTTCCCTCCATCCTCCTCTCCCCTCCACTTCCCTCCATCCTCCTCTCCCCTCCATTTCCCTCCATCCTCCTCTCCCCTCTTCCATCCTCCTCTCCACATCCTCCTCTCCACATCCTCCTCTCCACATCCTCCTCTCCACATCCTCCTCTCCACATCCTCCTCTCCACTTCCTCCTCTCCCCTCATCCTCCTCTCCCCTCTACTTCCCTCCATCCTCCTCTCCCCTCTACTTCCCTCCATCCTCCTCTCCCCTCTACTTCCCTCCATCCTCCTCTCCCCTCTACTTCCCTCCATCCTCCTCTCCCCTCTACTTCCCTCCATCCTCCTCTCCCCTCTACTTCCCTCCATCCTCCTCTCCCCTCTACTTCCCTCCATCCTCCTCTCCCCTCTATTTCCCTCCATCCTCCTCTCCCCTCTATTTCCCTCCATCCTCCTCTCCCCTCTATTTCCCTCCATCCTCCTCTCCCCTCTATTTCCCTCCATCCTCCTCTCCCCTCCACTTCCCTCCATCCTCCTCTCCCCCATCCTCCTCTCCCCTCTTCCATCCTCCTCTCCCCTCTACTTCCCTCCATCCTCCTCTTCCCTCCATCCTCCTCTCCCCTCTATTTCCCTCCATCCTCCTCTCCCCTCTATTTCCCTCCATCCTCCTCTCCCCTCTATTTCCCTCCATCCTCCTCTCCCCTCTATTTCCCTCCATCCTCCTCTCCCCTCCATCCTCCTCTCCCCTCCATTTCCCTCCATCCTCCTCTCCCCTCCATTTCCCTCCATCCTCCTCTCCCCTCCATTTCCCTCCCCATCCTCCTCTCCCCTCTTCCATCCTCCTCTCCCCATCCTCCTCTCCCCTCTCCCCATCCTCCTCTCCCCATCCCCCTCTCCCCATCCTCCTCTCCCCTCTCCCCATCCTCCTCTCCCCTCTCCCCATCCTCCTCTCCCCTCTCCCCATCCTCCTCTCCCCTCTACTTCCCTCCTCCCCCCTTCTCCCTCCTCCCCTATCCCCCTCTCCCCTCTACTTCCCTCCATCCTCCTCTTCCAGTCAGGCCAGCTCTGCTCAGAGTCTCTGGGAACTAACACACCCAGCCTTCTACAGAAGCTACACAGTCAGGAGGACATAGTGACAACATGAGGGTCTGCCCTGACAAACAAGCAACAACAAGCATCTGGCTGACTAATAATACTAAAGGAACAAACACAATGCATTGGTCACAGTTAGTAGTGGTGGTTATGAATGAGTTCACCACTACTCAGAGGTATATATAGCCTCTGTGTGTGTGTGTGTGTGTGTGTGTGTGTGTGTGTGTGTGTGTGTGTGTGTGTGTGTGTGTGTGTGTGTCCTCCTGCTATCTGTGTAATTCACAGCATGTTAAAGACCTCATTGACTGGGGAGGGGGATTTAAAAGATTACAAGATCCATCAAAGGACAGTATTAACTTTAAAGAAGGACCCTGTGCCTCGATGGGGCGATGCATACTGAGTTGAGCAGTAGCCCCGAGTGCCCCCGCAGACTATGCTGTCATCCTGTGTCATCGGCCCGCTCTCCCGGTGGTGAGTCACACACTCCCTCTCTAAGCTGATGTGCCAGAGTGACTAAAACACAGTTTGGGAAAGCAGAGGCTGCAGAACAGAGCACTGCCCAACACACTCTGAACAGTGAGCACAGAGAGGAGGCTTCTAGAACACAGAGCGAGAGGTGGCTTCTAGCACACAGAGCGAGAGGTGGCTTCTAGAACACAGAGCGAGAGGAGGCTTCTAGAACACAGAGCGAGAGGTGGCTTCTAGAACACAGAGCGAGAGGTGGCTTCTAGAACACAGAGCGAGAGGTGGCTTCTAGAACACAGAGCGAGAGGGGGCTTCTAGAACACAGAGCGAGAGGGGGCTTCTAGCACACAGAGCGAGAGGGGGCTTCTAGCACACAGAGCGAGAGGGGGCTTCTAGCACACAGAGCGAGAGGAGGCTTCTAGCACACAGAGCGAGAGGAGGCTTCTAGCACACAGAGCGAGAGGAGGCTTCTAGCACACAGAGCGAGAGGAGGCTTCTAGCACACAGAGCGAGAGGAGGCTTCTAGCACACAGAGCGAGAGGAGGCTTCTAGCACACAGAGCGAGAGGAGGCTTCTAGCACACAGAGCGAGAGGGGGCTTCTAGAACACAGAGCGAGAGGGGGCATCTAGAACACAGAGCGAGAGGTGGCTTCTAGAACACAGAGCGAGAGGTGGCTTCTAGAACACAGAGCGAGAGGTGGCTTCTAGAACACAGAGCGAGAGGTGGCTTCTAGAACACAGAGCGAGAGGGGGCATCTAGAACACAGAGTGAGAGGAGGCTTCTAGAACACAGAGCGAGAGGTGGCTTCTAGAACACAGAGCGAGAGGTGGCTTCTAGAACACAGAGAAATAATAATAATAATAAATGACATGCGCTTTTCATAGAATCTTAAAAGGGCTTCAAGAGCAAAAAACAAGGAATATATCATGACAGGTCAACCAATAGAGGCCAAGTCTTTGAAAGCTGCATCCTCTGAAGATGGAGAGGGTCAGCTCATTGGTTGAGCAGAGAGCGCTGGTCAGAGGATGGTAGATGGGGTCTGCTGATGATCTTGTAGAGGGTAAGTCTGGGAACCAGCCTGACTCTTACAGCTACTGGGCTTCTCCTCTTCCTCTCTGTGTAACACCACTTGGGTGATGCCTTAGCAGCTCTGGGCGCCAGAAAGATCACCACACAACGTTCAGAATAGTAGCCAGTCGTCCTCACCACGAGCCCTCTGCCTCAGCACTGCTGTAGTCCTCTGTCTCCCATTCCTCTCATGCCACTCCTCAAATGATGTTCTCAGAAGATCCGGAATTGGCAGCCAGGTGAAACCAAAAAAAACTGGTAGTGTCCAGATGCATTTTTCAAACAAAAACATTAGCTAGCTAGCTAGTTAGCCAAGTAAAAACGTGTTAACCTGTCAGTCAATCTGCAAATCCATGGCTCAAAAACACCAGATGCATGCAATAAACACTCTGCTATCTAAAACTATCAACAATTAATAACACCTACAAAAATGACTTCATATGTACACATCTACAGGAGCTCTGTGCTTAGGCTGCTGCTAGGGCGCCATGGTAACAATAGAACAGTGTAACTATAGAAAACAGTGGGGTTCAACAGAGAGACGGCCAGGGAGAGCTGCAGGCTGGAACACAGGAGCTGGCTCTGTTTCAGCTACCTATTAAGGTTCAAGTGGACCAGCATTCATATATCGCTGGGAGAGCTACACCACTCATAACCCCAACCGCTCAGCTCTGTGAAACCAATACACAGGAAACACACATCGCCTAAGGAATTCAGTTGGGGGGGGGGTGTGTGTGTGTGTGTGTGTGTGTGTGTGTGTGTGTGTGTGTGTGTGTGTGTGTGTGCTTATGATTGAGAGCAAATTGTACAAACACATGCAAGCATGCACACTCACAAGTCACCGACAAAGCAAAAGCCCTTCCTTCTTTCCTTCCTTAGCATGTCATGTGTGCCTATTTGACTAGTACAGTAGAAATCTACGATGAAGAGGGGTAAAGGACGGGGCATACGGTACAGTAGAAATCTACGATGAAGAGGGATAAAGGACGGGGCATACGGTACAGTAGAAATCTACGATGAAGAGGGGTAAAGGACGGGGCATACGGTACAGTAGAAATCTACGATGAAGAGGGGTAAAGGACGGGACATACGGTACAGTAGAAATCTACGATGAAGAGGGGTAAAGGACGGGGCATACGGTACAGTAGAAATCTACGATGAAGAGGGGTAAAGGACGGGACATACGGTACAGTAGAAATCTACGATGAAGAGGGGTAAAGGACGGGACATACGGTACAGTAGAAATCTACGATGAAGAGGGGTAGAGGACGGGACATACGGTACAGTAGAAATCTACGATGAAGAGGGGTAGAGGACGGGGCATACGGTTCAGTAGAAATCTACGATGAAGAGGGGTAGAGGACGGGGCATACGGTTCAGTAGAAATCTACGATGAAGAGGGGTAAAGGACGGGGCATACGGTACAGTAGAAATCTACGATGAAGAGGGGTAAAGGACGGGACATACGGTACAGTAGAAATCTACGATGAAGAGGGGTAAAGGACGGGACATACGGTACAGTAGAAATCTACGATGAAGAGGGGTAAAGGACGGGGCATACGGTACAGTAGAAATCTACGATGAAGAGGGGTAAAGGACGGGGCATACGGTACAGTAGAAATCTACGATGAAGAGGGGTAAAGGACGGGGCATACGGTACAGTAGAAATCTACGATGAAGAGGGGTAAAGGACGGGGCATACGGTTCAGTAGAAATCTACGATGAAGAGGGGTAAAGGACGGGACATACGGTACAGTAGAAATCTACGATGAAGAGGGGTAAAGGACGGGGCATACGGTACAGTAGAAATCTACGATGAAGAGGGGTAAAGGACGGGGCATACGGTACAGTAGAAATCTACGATGAAGAGGGGTAAAGGACGGGGCATACGGTACAGTAGAAATCTACGATGAAGAGGGGTAAAGGACGGGGCATACGGTACAGTAGAAATCTACGATGAAGAGGGGTAAAGGACGGGACATACGGTACAGTAGAAATCTACGATGAAGAGGGGTAAAGGACGGGGCATACGGTACAGTAGAAATCTACGATGAAGAGGGGTAAAGGACGGGGCATACGGTACAGTAGAAATCTACGATGAAGAGGGGTAAAGGACGGGGCATACGGTACAGTAGAAATCTACGATGAAGAGGGGTAAAGGACGGGACATACGGTACAGTAGAAATCTACGATGAAGAGGGGTAAAGGACGGGGCATACGGTACAGTAGAAATGTACGATGAAGAGGGGTAAAGGACGGGACATACGGTACAGTAGAAATGTACGATGAAGAGGGGTAAAGGACGGGGCATACGGTACAGTAGAAATCTACGATGAAGAGGGGTAAAGGACGGGGCATAAGGTACAGTAGAAATCTACGATGAAGAGGGGTAAAGGACGGGGCATACGGTACAGTAGAAATCTACGATGAAGAGGGGTAAAGGACGGGGCATACGGTACAGTAGAAATCTACGATGAAGAGGGGTAAAGGACGGGGCATACGGTACAGTAGAAATCTACGATGAAGAGGGGTAAAGGACGGGGCATACGGTACAGTAGAAATCTACGATGAAGAGGGGTAAAGGACGGGGCATACGGTACAGTAGAAATCTACGATGAAGAGGGGTAAAGGACGGGGCATACGGTACAGTAGAAATCTACGATGAAGAGGGGTAAAGGACGGGGCATACGGTACAGTAGAAATCTACGATGAAGAGGGGTAAAGGATGGGACATACGGTACAGTAGAAATCTACGATGAAGAGGGGTAAAGGATGGGACATACAGTACAGTAGAAAGCCTGGCTGAGCAGCCTGCCACTGTCTCACCGCTTAACATTACTGTCCCTCCAGCCTGCCTCCCTCTCACCCCTTAACGTTACCGTTCTGAGAGAGAGACACAGACAGACAGAGAGACAGAGAGACAGAGAGACAGAGAGACAGAGAGACAGAGACAGAGAGACAGAGACAGAGAGATCTGTCCTCTGGGGCTAATTATCCCTTTATCTCAGTCCTCACCACGGCAACACACACACACACACACGACGCGTACACGCGCAAACAGAAGGGACACATACACACATGGGACAGACTGTGCCTCAGGTGTGTGTGTGCATGAACATGTGTGTTTGCAGCAGCTTGTATGCGTGCTGAACAGCTTAGGCGGGAGCCGTACGTTGCCTTTCCAGGGTACATCCACAGCTGCCAAAAACAACGTTAGTGATTCCCTGGGTCAGTCAGTCAGCCAGTGTCCATCTCTAACTACAGCTGAGGCAGATTAATAACCCCCCTGCCTTAACATGATGTATATAACCTAACAGACAGGCCTGGCTTGCTGTACACCAAATATCATACAGGATACAGAGGGAACGCTGTGGAAGTCCGTGGACCACTGGGTGAGGTTAGGCTGGCGCTGCATGTTAGCGGAGGGACTATGTTCTACCCGCTACAGAACCTAAAACAGCTTGGAAACACTCAGCTACATGTGATATTTTGATCCTTCTAAAAGGACTGATTGTCTCTCTAGGCTACTCAAGGGTCAGAGACCTCACCAACATCTCACCAACATCACACCAACATCACACCAACATCACCATGTCTACATCTGATAGCATTGATCTGGAAGCTCCTCACAATGTGCTGGTGTGTCAACGAGAGGGCGGTGAGGATCCACGCCACAATACGATCAGAACAGGAGAGATGCGTGACGACACAACCACATGGCCTGACCTCATAATGGTGTTCCAGTCCAAACTGGTTGTTTAAAGATGTGCTCTGTGTTCGAATCTAACATCCCCACAGCCCTCAGTCAACATGTCATTATGAATAACTAGAATATATAACTATAAATCATTAAATCATCCAGCCAGCCCACATGACATGAATCCCACAGTAAGTCAACAGCCTGATTCCTGCAGCAACGAGCCCAGCGGATAGAAGCACGTCGGTCCTCTAATAGAATGGAACATCAGCATCAACACTAGAGGCTGATGAGCTGTAGACACTGAGCTGCCGTACATTCCTTACGCTGTTCAAATGGAGGACGGGCGGGCGGTGGATCCCACTGGCAGATGGTGACCCAATACAAGAGGAGGGTCCTTTACAGAGAAAAGGGGGCATTGATTTCACCTCCAAAAGGCCAGATGGGGAGAGTGAGTGAGTGGTGCCTCCTATTGACCTCGCTCCTCACAGAACCCCTTTCTAAAGCATCATAGTAAGTGATGACCAATAAGACTGAGCCAACACCATGCAGATAACAGCCCCCCCCCCCCCCCCCCCCCCCCCCCCCCCCCAGGAAGTAGTTTAACCACCAGACATAGCCTAACTCTGATGGATTATGTAGTAACTAAACATTATATTAAACAGTAGATAGGCAAATGGGCTAATTCAATTAAGACTGATTCTAGTCATGTTACTAGGCTCTTAAACATGCTACACATGATTAATGAATGTTAAAATAAAAAGTTTCAAACATTATTTTATATATTAATAAAAACTTGGTTTTAGTAGTAGGCCTTTGAGAAATGAGAAATGAGCCATTCATGTTTCCAGAAGTGTATAACATGATCATCAACAGGAAGAGCACATTATCCGGTGGAGGTCCGGACTCATGGTAGTGAAATTAAATTAGGCCTAGTTTGTTAGCCAATGGAATGTATCGTTGGATGAGACTAGGCCCTTCAGGGTGAGGAGCATCTGTTGTACCCATTTCAATATGAAGCAGCTTGTTTCATCTATAGGAAGACACAGAACAGTGAGCTCCAACAGTGTTGGGAAAGTGACAAATGTGTTGTTTTGGCTCTGTACTCCAGCACTATTCAAATGATACAATGACTATGAGGTTAAAACTGTCAGCTTTAAATCTGAGGGTATTTTCATCCATATCGGTTGAACCGTTTAGAAATTACAGCATTTCTAAACCTAGTTCCCCTCCATTTTAGGGGACCAAAGGTATTGGGACAAATTCACTTATATGTGTATTAAAGTAGTACCAAAAATATTTGGTCCCATGTTCATAGCACGCAATATCACAAAATGTGTCACTGTCCCCAATACTTTTGGACCTCAATGTATTAGCCTAGACTACAAACAGGGCTTGTTTCATCTAAATGTGTGTTAAGAGGGAAGGTGAAGCGGTAAGCTAACAGCCTACACTACAAACAGGGCTTGTTTCATCTAAACGTGTGTTAAGAGGGAAGGTGAAGCAGTAAGCTAACAGCCTACACTACAAACAGGGCTTGTTTCATCTAAACGTGTGTTAAGAGGGAAGGTGAAGCGGTAAGCTAACAGCCTACACTACAAACAGGGCTTGTTTCATCTAAACGTGTGTTAAGAGGGAAGGTGAAGCAGTAAGCTAACAGCCTACACTACAAACAGGGCTTGTTTCATCTAAACGTGTGTTAAGAGGGAAGGTGAAGCGGTAAGCTAACAGCCTACACTACAAACAGGGCTTGTTTCATCTAAACGTGTGTTAAGAGGGAAGGTGAAGCGGTAAGCTAACAGCCTACACTACAAACAGGGCTTGTTTCATCTAAACGTGTGTTAAGAGGGAAGGTGAAGCGGTAAGCTAACAGCCTACACTACAAACAGGGCTTGTTTCATCTAAACGTGTGTTAAGAGGGAAGGTGAAGCGGTAAGCTAACAGCCTACACTACAAACAGGGCTTGTTTCATCTAAACGTGTGTTAAGAGGGAAGGTGAAGCGGTAAGCTAACAGCCTACACTACAAACAGGGCTTGCTGTCTAAACAACAACTAGACCATCACAACAGGACACCCTTCACTCAGCCTCTAGCATCAGCTTCACAGTCAGGAGGTCAGTGTCCTGAGCTGTGCTTCGCACCGAAAGAGCAGACGGCATCCGCGGTCACACTCCCTCCTCTGGGACGAGCAGACTGCTGGGAGTGCCAAGCCTGACACAGCGATCAATGCACCAGGAAGTGACATCATAATGCCCCTGGGGAAGCTGAGGGTGTGTGTGTGTGCGTGTAGGGGGGGTGTAGTACTGCATGTCCCCCTTGTAGCACAGACTACTCTTACAACACACACACACACACCAGGAGGGGAAGCTGCTCTCCGTTCGGAGCCAGACACGGACCGGACTAAAACAAAACAATAGCATGAGTCTGATTCCAGCAGCATATCCCATGGAGGACATCTTAAAAATAACCCCTACTCTAACACGCTTCCTGCTGAAAGGAGTGCTGTGAGACACACACACACACTAGCCTCCCGGTGCAGCTGCAGTCCACAGCTGGTGTGGCCTGGGCCTCTCTCTGCTTTCAGACAGGACTACCTTAGTCTTGGACAAGCTTCCATTCCCCTCAGTCTCTCTCCCCTCCCTCATGCTGCTTTAACAGGGCTGTAGATTCCAGCTGGTGGTGGAGTGGAGCTCTGTGGTCTGCTGTCCTGTCAGCTGTTGTTACTTCCTCCTCTAGTACACCAAGACTCCACAGTCAGGCTAGACCAGTCTTATTCAGCCATGAGGGGGGTCAAGGAATGATCAACTTCTGAGGGACAGGAAGAGGGAAGTTGGGGGATTTTCCAGCTACTCGGTTTGAGAGGTTACATATCTGAACCCTAAGTTCGTCAAGTAGGCTACACAACACTGTCATAACAGTGACACAACAGGAGAGGAATGGGAGGCAATGTGAGAAATGAAAAGGCTGTAATGTACAGTAGCATTGGGTGACTCATTAGCTACGTAACAGTGGTACACACAGATGGTGTTTCTGTTCAGTCAAAACGGCTGTACCTGTTTGTTCTGCCTCGTTGGAGAACTAAACACTTCCTCTCTAGAGGAGTGACTCAACTAAGGCCACAGGTGTCAGGGGAGATAGTGTAGTTTTGCTCTTATCTCATCCTAAGAGAGGCCTTTTCCAAGAGGTCCCACTGCAGCAAATACAAACACAGTAGAATACAACCCAAGGAAGTGGCAACTAGAAAAGAAAGGCATCCTTGACAGCAATTAAAAAATAAAAAATAAATTAAAAAATTAAAACTCTTCGCAACGTTGCAAGGACAAAGACAGACAGAAAGCACAGCTTGAACTCTTCTGTCCATCTCCACAGAAGAGCTAAACAGAGGACAGGCCAGGCTGAATCCCACTGAGTTCCCTAAGACCGTGGCTCCCAACCTTTTCTTAACCGTGGCACACCTTGATGGAATATGACATTCTGTGGCACACAATTTCCCTATTCGTTTATTTAGTGATAATGACCTCCATCTTCTCTGATCTATAGTGCAAATCAGCAATTTTCTGTGGCAAATGTTTTTTTATACATTAAAATTATTTTTTATTATTTGAAATATTTTCATAGTTTTCATAGTTCCTTACTCATGATGGTTAAAATTGTAAGTACCCTTTTAAGAGTCCCGCAAACCTGCACCAGAAATAATGCTTTTTAGCTCCGGTAAAATAGGTCTTTAGTTTTTAACAGTTTGTTCTAGAGACGAGCGGTTTTCTGCATGTAAATGTGCAACCACGGACATCAAGCCATGCTCTGTTTGTTTCTATGGCAGAGGCTGTGGTATAGCTAAACCCAGAGCCATATATTAAGAAATAAATGACTCTGGCTACTGGTAAACCAAGTCAGATTACCTGCGCTAATGGTTTTCACAGACAAAGTAAAATGATACAAATGACTTTGCTCGTGAAGCACCCCTCAAATGATACAAATTTAACAACAGCCTGAGAACACTGGACTTGTTTTATCTGACCCCCACTGGTGCTCCCAAGTCAACATCCCATCTGCATTCCACAGGTTACGTTTAGAAGTGATTGTTCCAAAAGAATCATCAAGATTAGGAAAAGCTTGGCGGCGCAGCTGAGTTCCTGCCGCGGCACACCGGTTGGGAACCATGCCCTAAAGAACAGGCCAGAGAGGTGGAACCGTTGGACATTTCCCAGAAAGGCTCATTTCGACGGCAACAGCCAGCCTATCACGACTTGCAAAAGATTACCCTTCTTCTTGTCACACCTGCTTCCTGGAGGTCTCAAATGGGGGGAAAGAACTAGGTTAGGCCAGCATTTGGAAAAAGACCTGTCCTATCAGTATCGCAATGCATTCAGCCAAGACTGACTTCAAAGAATATCTTAAACCTTTACATGGAAGAGAAGGTTAAAGAAATGTGTTGCAAAATCCATGAATTTGAACTGAAGATCATGATCTGTCAGAATATCGGTTTATATTTTCCTATAATTTTTTGTTCGTGATTTGTATTAAAAAAACAATTATTTAACGAGGCAAGTTTGTAAATAAGAATTTGTTCTTAACTATGACGGCCTACCTACAGGCCCAAACCCGGACGACGCTGGGCCAATTGTGCACCGCCCAATGGGACTCCCAATCACAGACGGTTGTGATACAGCCTGGATTCGTACCAGGATATCTGTAGTGACGCCTCTAGCACTGAGATGCAGTGCCTTAGACCACTTCGCCACTGGGAAGCGCCGAGTATCTGTTACAGCGGTGCACTTTGCAAATGACAAGTTAAAACCTCTTATGGCTGCAAGCCCGAGGTCGGTACACCTATGACAACATCCCCCACCCCCCCCCCCCACACTGATTAGCATCGCTAGCATAGCGTCACAATTAAATAGTAGCATCTAAATATCATTAAATCACAAGTCCAAGACACCAAATGAAAGATACAGATCTTGTGAATAAAGCCACCATTTCAGATTTTTAAAATGTTTTACAGGGAAGACAAAATATGTAAATCTATTAGCTAACCACGTTAGCAAAAGACACCATTTTTCTTTGTCCACCATTTTTTCTCTCCACCAGTAGCTATCACCAATTCGGCCAAATAAAGATATTGATAGCCACTAACCAAGAAAAAACCTCATCAGATGACAGTCTGATAACATATTTATTGTATAGGATAGGTTTTGTTAGAAAAATGTGCATATTTCAGGTATAAATCATAGTTTACAATTGCACCCACCATCACAACTCGACTAGAATAAATACACAGAGCAACGTGTATTACCTAATTACTAATCATAAAACATTTCTTAAAAATACACAGCTCACAGCAATGGAAAGACACAGATCTTGTGAATTCAGACAATATTTCAGATGTTCTAAGTGTTTTACAGCGAAAACACAATAAATCGTTATATTAGCATACCACATGTGCAAACGTTACCAGAGCATTGATTCTAGCCAAAGAGAGCGATAACGTAATCATCGCCAAAATATATTAATTTTTTCACTAACCTTCTCAGAATTCTTCCGATGACACTCCTGTAACATCATATTACAACATACATATAGAGTTTGTTCGAAAATGTGCATATTTAGCCACAAAAAACCGTGGTTATACAATGACAAAACTAGCAAAACTAGCCTGAAAATGTCGGGCGCCATATTTGACAGTGATCTTGTCTCATGATTAACTATTCATAAACTTGACTAAAAAAATATAAGTTGGACAGCTATCGAAAGACAAATTAGTTCTTAATGCAATCGCTGAATTACATTTCTAAAATTATCCTTACTGTGCAATACAGGGTTCGCCAAGCGAAGCTATACCAAAGAAAATGGCGGAATATGCGTTTAAAATTTTTCGACAGAACAACGATTTATCATCTTAAATATTTCTTACTATGAGGTGATCTTCCATCAGAATCTTGGGCAATGTATCCTTTCTTGGGTCTAATCTTCTTTTGGTCGAAAGATGTCCTCTTGTCCGTCGAAATGCCCACTAACGTTCGACCGGTACTGGAAACGTGCCCAAAGCTTCAAAGTGCATCACTAAGAATTGCCTCAAAATCGCACTAAACGGATATAAATTGCTATAAAACGGTTTAAATTAACTACCTTATGATGTCTTTAACACCTATAACGAGTAAAAACATGACCGGCGAAATATTACTGGCTAAACCCAAGCTTGGAAAGAGAGCAGGTCCAACGTCCATCGTGCGTCAGGCGCAGCAGGAAAAGAACGGTACATCCGGTCTTTGGCGTTTTATACAGGCCCTGATTGCGCAATCGACTCCATTCAAATTGTCACCTCTTACTGACATCTAGAGGAAGGCGTGGGCAGTGTTTGTATCCTCATAGGATTTACAGGGACTTTAAAACTGACCTGGGACCAGAGGCCAACATTTCTGAAATCTCACTCCATATCAGGAAAAGTGCTGTAGAATGAGTTCTGTTCCACTCAGAGACATAATTCAAACGGCTATAGAAACTAGAGAGTGTTTTCTATCCAATAATAACAATAATATGCATATTGTACGAGCAAGAATTGAGTACGAGGCCGTTTGAAATGGGCACCTTAAACAGAGCTACTCAATACTGCCCCTGCAGCCATAAAAAGTTAAGGGATGTTGAGTTTTGATCAATATTTCAGGAGGAGCAAGCCAGCTGGATTTTCCATAGCTAACTGAAGTGGTAGGCAGCTGGATTTTCCATAGCTAACAGAAGTGGTAGGCAGCTGGATTTTCCATAGCTAACTGAGAAGTGGTAGGCAGCTGGATTTTCCATAGCTAACTGAGAAGTGGTAGGCAGCTGGATTTTCCATAGCTAACTGAGAGGTGGTAGGCAGCTGGATTTTCCATAGCTAACTGAGAAGTGGTAGGCAGCTGGATTTTCCATAGCTAACTGAGAAGTGGTAGGCAGCTGGATTTTCCATAGCTAACTGAGAAGTGGTAGGCAGCTGGATTTTCCATAGCTAACTGAGAAGTGGTAGGCAGCTGGCTTTTCCATAGCTAACTGAGAAGTGGTAGGCAGCTGGATTTTCCATAGCTAACAGAAGTGGTAGGCAGCTGGAGGGGATAGTTGTCAAACAGGAGAAATTATGAGAGGAGAGATACACAGTGAAATGTGAGATCTACACCAGGCACTACACAAAACACTGACTGCTAAGAATAAGCAGGCAGACTTCAGTGCAAACTTGCCTTGGAGCTGTTTATTATTCAAGCATTAGATCAGGAGTGTCGAACTCAAAGTCATTCCAGGGGGGGGGGGGGGGGGGGGGGGGGGGGCAGTGTCTGCTGGTTTTTCCTTTCAATTAAGACCTAGACAACCAGGTGAGGGGAGATCCTTACTAATTAATAACCTTATTTCATTAAGTACAAGGGAAGAGCGAAAGCCCACAGACACTCTGCCCTCCGAGGAATACGTTTGAAAAGTGCATTAAATGAACAACAAACTGTTTGGAGAATGAGGGGATGAGAGGGTAGGGGGACTGGATAAAGGAAGATAAATACTACAAGAGGGAGACAGGTTTGAGGACAGTAAATACACCTTTATTGAGATGAGGAAGCATCCATCTTTAGTGATATAAGCTTCTGTGTGGCTGACTCTCTGGCATCACACACACAGTTCTCCAAAAACAAAACCTTTCCATCATCGCTGTAGCTTCAGGTCTCTTCCTCCATTTCATCACTGGCCTCTGAAGTAGTGAATTCAGAAGGGACACAAATCACATCACCTGTGTCAGATATAAAACTTCATAGTGTTCACTGTGACGTTGTGATTCACTCCCCTCTACCCTTCACTGTGATGTTGTGGTTCACTCCCCTCTACCCTTCACTGTGATGTTGTGGTTCACTCTCTCTATCCTTCACTGTGACGTTGAGGTTTACTCCCCTCTACCCTTCACTGTGACGTTGAGGTTTACTCCCCTCTACCCTTCACTGTGACGTTGAGGTTTACTCCCCTCTACCCTTCACTGTGACGTCGTGGTTCACTCCCCTCTATCCTTCACTGTGACGTCGTGGTTCACTCCCCTCTATCCTTCACTGTGACGTCGTGGTTCACTCCCCTCTATCCTTCACTGTGACGTCGTGGTTCACTCCCCTCTATCCTTCACTGTGACGTCGTGGTTCACTCCCCTCTATCCTTCACTGTGATGTCGTGGTTCACTCCCCTCTACCCTTCACTGTGATGTTGTGGTTCACTCTCTCTATCC
Source organism: Salvelinus namaycush (assembly GCF_016432855.1). Taxonomy (NCBI): domain Eukaryota; kingdom Metazoa; phylum Chordata; class Actinopteri; order Salmoniformes; family Salmonidae; genus Salvelinus; species Salvelinus namaycush. The sequence continues at coordinate 54,471,442 of NC_052313.1, forward strand.
TTCACAGTGATGTTGTGGTTCACTCCCCTCTACCCTTCACAGTGATGTTGTGGTTCACTCCCCTCTATCCTTCACTGTGATGTTGTGGTTCACTCCCCTCTACCCTTCACTGTGATGTTGTGGTTCACTCTCTCTACCCTTCACTGTGATGTTGTGGTTCACTCCCATCTACCCTTCACTGTGATGCCGTGGTTCACTCCCCTCTATCCTTCACTGTGATGCCGTGGTTCACTCCCCTCTATCCTTCACTGTGATGTCGTGGTTCACTCCCCTCTATCCTTCACTGTGATGTCGTGGTTCACTCCCCTCTATCCTTCACTGTGATGCCGTGGTTCACTCCCCTCTATCCTTCACTGTGATGCCGTGGTTCACTCCCCTCTATCCTTCACTGTGAAGTCGTGGTTCACTCCCCTCTATCCTTCACTGTGATGTCGTGGTTCACTCCCCTCTATTCTTCACTGTGAAGTCGTGGTTCACTCCTCTATTCTTCACTGTGAAGTCGTGGTTCACTCCTCTATTCTTCACTGTGATGTTGTGGTTCACTCCCCTCTATCCTTCACTGTGATGTTGTGGTTCACTCCCCTCTACCCTTCACTGTGATGTTGTGGTTCACTCTCTCTACCCTTCACTGTGATGTTGTGGTTCACTCCCATCTACCCTTCACTGTGATGCCGTGGTTCACTCCCCTCTATCCTTCACTGTGATGCCGTGGTTCACTCCCCTCTATCCTTCACTGTGATGTCGTGGTTCACTCCCCTCTATCCTTCACTGTGATGTCGTGGTTCACTCCCCTCTATCCTTCACTGTGATGCCGTGGTTCACTCCCCTCTATCCTTCACTGTGATGCCGTGGTTCACTCCCCTCTATCCTTCACTGTGAAGTCGTGGTTCACTCCCCTCTATCCTTCACTGTGATGTCGTGGTTCACTCCCCTCTATTCTTCACTGTGAAGTCGTGGTTCACTCCTCTATTCTTCACTGTGAAGTCGTGGTTCACTCCTCTATTCTTCACTGTGATGTTGTGGTTCACTCCCCTCTATCCTTCACTGTGACGTCGTGGTTCACTCCCCTCTATCCTTCACTGTGACGTCGTGGTTCACTCCCCTCTATCCTTCACTGTGATGTCGTGGTTCACTCCCCTCTACCCTTCACTGTGATGTTGTGGTTCACTCTCTCTATCCTTCACTGTGATGTTGTGGTTCACTCTCTCTATCCTTCACTGTGATGTTGTGGTTCACTCCCCTCTACCCTTCAGTGATGTTGTGGTTCACTCCCCTCTATCCTTCACTGTGATGTTGTGGTTCACTCCCCTCTACCCTTCACTGTGATGTTGTGGTTCACTCTCTCTACCCTTCACTGTGATGTTGTGGTTCACTCCCATCTACCCTTCACTGTGATGCCGTGGTTCACTCCCCTCTATCCTTCACTGTGATGCCGTGGTTCACTCCCCTCTATCCTTCACTGTGATGCCGTGGTTCACTCCCCTCTATCCTTCACTGTGATGTCGTGGTTCACTCCCCTCTATCCTTCACTGTGATGTCGTGGTTCACTCCCCTCTATCCTTCACTGTGATGCCGTGGTTCACTCCCCTCTATCCTTCACTGTGATGCCGTGGTTCACTCCCCTCTATCCTTCACTGTGAAGTCGTGGTTCACTCCCCTCTATCCTTCACTGTGATGTCGTGGTTCACTCCCCTCTATTCTTCACTGTGAAGTCGTGGTTCACTCCTCTATTCTTCACTGTGAAGTCGTGGTTCACTCCTCTATTCTTCACTGTGATGTTGTGGTTCACTCCCCTCTACCCTTCACTGTAACTGCATAGTCACACAGGACATGGCCAATAACTGGCATAAATTCCACTGCCATGCAGCCACTCGTGCCCTCTTTTCTCAGCCTAGGGGCAGACACTGGGCAGCCTCTCTAATCTGCATTGTCTACCACACAAATCCACTCCCCACTGGGCCCCAGTAAATAATAACTGTATATGAATCCACTCCCCACTGGGCCCCAGTAAATAATAACTGTATATGAATCCAGTCCCCACTGGGCCCCAGTAAATAATAACTGTATATGAATCCAGTCCCCACTGGGCCCCAGTAAATAATAACTGTATATGAATCCAGTCTCCACTGGGCCCCAGTAAATAACAACTGTATATGAATCCAGTCTCCACTGGGCCCCAGTAAATAACAACTGTATATGAATCCAGTCTCCACTGGGCCCCAGTAAATAACAACTGTATATGAATCCAGTCTCCACTGGGCCCCAGTAAATAATAACTACATATGAATCCAGTCTCCACTGGGCCCCAGTAAATAATAACTGTATATGAATCCAGTCTCCACTGGGCCCCAGTAAATAATAACTGTATATGAATCCAGTCTCCACTGGGCCCCAGTAAATAATAACTGTATATGAATCCAGTCTCCACTGGGCCCCAGTAAATAATAACTGCATATGAATCCAGTCTCCACTGGGCCCCAGTAAATAATAACTGCATATGAATCCAGTCTCCACTGGGCCCCAGTAAATAATAACTGTATATGAATCCAGTCTCCACTGGGCCCCAGTAAATAATAACTGTATATGAATCCAGTCTCCACTGGGCCCCAGTAAATAATAACTGTATATGAATCCAGTCTCCACTGGGCCCCAGTAAATAATAACTGCATATGAATCCAGTCTCCACTGGGCCCCAGTAAATAATAACTGTATATGAATCCAGTCTCCACTGGGCCCCAGTAAATAATAACTGCATATGAATCCAGTCTCCACTGGGCCCCAGTAAATAATAACTGTATATGCATTGTCCTGTTCACCCAGTTTCTTAATCCCTGTAAACAGTCTAGACAGTGGAACCTCTTTAGCATATGGACCCCCATATGCCCTCCTCCCTCTCCCCTCACTACTAGGCTGCTAGCTGGGGCTTGTTGACACACTAAGGCACCACTCCAGGGCTCCTTTCTAATCAAATCTAAAGAGATCGAGCCAGGACTTTTCACGCCAGCCCGCTTAAGTCCAATTGAAAACTGTCTGTTCAATACAATTTGGACCCTGAGGAAGTGGGCACTTCCGAGAGACTTAATGGTCATCAAAATGTAAATGCCTTACATGTCAGCAGGAGGGGATGAAGCCTGTGTGAGAGGAAGGAGTCATAAGGGGGAAGGAACTAGCCTTACCCATAAAAATACATGGGTCACGGACTGTCTGAAACTCAAACACTGTGGTTTGACTGTACGTGTGTGTCTTGTGGTTGCTGATGCATCCTGAGTAGCATCCAGCTAACAAACTCATGGATGGCTGATGACTGCATCTCCCTAATGGCGCCCTGGAGGCAGGCAGGCAGGCAGGGATTGTGTGTGTGTGTGTGTGTGTGTGTGTGTGTGTGTGTGTGTGTGTGTGTGTGTGTGTGTGTGTGTGTGTGTGTGTGTGTGTGTGTGTGTGTGTGTGTGTGTGTGTGTGTGTGTGTGTGTGTGTGTGTGTGTGTGTGTGTGTGTGTGTGTGTGTGTGTGTTGTTTTCCCAGCTCCTGGATGAGAGAAAGCGATGACAGCGAGAGGAGCGGGCGGGATAAATTGAGCCACACAGCCACTCATAGGTGACCTTACCTCAGCCCTGTCCAATGAGAAGGCCCCTGAGACTCTGCATCATAGGGGGCGGAGGGGAAAGCTCAGCCAGCTGCTACACAACAAGAAATAGGGAGCTTTTATCTCCATGTCCTGCTGTTCATCTAACACACTATTGTTAGCCTCTACAGATGATGTGACCTTTTCCTACAGATTATTATCCCTTCAAGCACTGGCCTTTATCAGTCTCATCTCTCCCATCTTTGTCCCATTCCTCTTATCTATCCCCTCCTTTATTAGCCTAGGATCTGGTAATAGGTTAGATTGGAGGACTGCAGCGTGCCCCCCGGTCCGCCCAGTGAGGGGGGTCCAGGTGGTTAACCCACTGTGGGGAACTGTTGTAATACTGATCCACTGAACCGATTGGAGTCAGTGAAGCTCTGGTTTGTTTCCCACCAGGCTACACTAAAGGAGGGATTCCACAGCGAGGTAGACACACAGGTTGGCACGCGCACGTTGCTGAAGAGATCTGATAGCCTATGCATGGAAACATGAAGCACCATGTGACCTGTAGACTACATAACATGTGTAAACAACAACCTCCAGAGATCAGGTTACCTGCCTGCCAGGGCTGGGAAATGCCAGGGACCTCACCATACCATATTATCACCATACTTAGGTGGCGATAGGATGTGTATTGCGTTTCTCAATGTATTGCGATTTGATACTGTGATTTTTATTGCGACTTCGATGTTCCAAACATATTGCTCACCATATGTCTGCTGCAGAGGAACGAGGGAGAGCCATGAGAAAACTGGTTTAGATCAGTCAGGGAAATAAAAGTGCTGAAAACAGGTCTATTTAAAAAGAAGATGAGAACAAACTATGAAGGAAAAATACTGGAGTTTTAGTGCAGGTACAGCCAAGTAGAGCACAAATAATATTGTGATATTGTCAAAACAATACGATATTTTGTCAAAAATAATATCCCGATACACAGGTGAATGCAGGTTAAAGCTATAATCCCTTATTGATTTCACCAGTTAAATCCACTTCAATCAGTGTAGATGAAGGGGAGAAGACGGGTTAAAGAAGGATTTTTAAGCCTTGAGACAATTGAGACACAGATTGTGTATGTGTGGCATTCAGAGGGTGAATGGGAAAGACAAAAGATTGAAGTGGTATGGTAGTAGGTGCCAGGTGCACCGGTTTGTGTCACGCTGCTGGGGTTTTCCACGCTCAACAGTTTCCCATGTGTATCAAGTATGGTTCACCACCCAAAGGACATCCAGCCAACTTGACACAACTGTGGGAAGCATTGGAGTCAACATTGGCCAGCATCCCTGTGGAATGCTTTCGACACCTTGTAGAGTCCATGCCCTGAGGAATTGAGGCTGTTATGAAGGGAAAAAGGGTGTTCCTAATGTTTTGTACACTCAGGGCTGGTGGGGAGGACAGAGATCATGTTACCTGTCTGCCTGGCGGGGAGGACAGAGATCATGTTACCTGTCTGCCTGGCGGGGAGGCCAGAGATCATGTTACCTGTCTGCCTGGTGGGGAGGCCAGAGATCATGTTACCTGTCTGCCTGATGGAGAGGCCAGAGATCATGTTACCTGTCTGCCTGGTGGGGAGGCCAGAGATCATGTTACCTGTCTGCCTGGCGGGGAGGCCAGAGATCATGTTACCTGTCTGCCTGGCGGGGAGGCCAGAGATCATGTTACCTGTCTGCCTGGCGGGGAGGCCAGAGATCATGTTACCTGTCTGCCTGGCGGGGAGGCCAGAGATCATGTTACCTGTCTGCCTGGCGGGGAGGCCAGAGATCATGTTACCTGTCTGCCTGGTGAGGAGCACAAATGTCCCTGAAGGAATGTCAACATGTGTCAGAAGCATGTTAGCATCACCCATGTCACAGTCATGGACCTTTGCTTCGTGGTAACAGTCATCTCTCGCGACCTCAATGCATAGACTGAGGTAGGAAACACGGGCTGACATTTATGGAGTGCAAACTGCAAAGTCCTTTCCTTACAGATGATGGCGTCATGATGATTCATTGATTGATCATTGTAGTAGGCATAATGTTTCTGTATGACAAAGACCATGATGCTGACTAACTGAGAACATTACTGAACCAGCCACTGGGTGCCAACAGAACAATGCAAAACTGGTCAGCAAAACCAAGAAACTATTATTTAACTGGGGAACAGAACATTGTGTGAGTTCCCTCCTCACCTCAGCAGTCAGAATGTGGGGGAGAGCAGTGTGATGTAGTGCTGTACTGCTGTCTGGGGATGGATGGATGGGACTTAGCAGGAACAAATGCTGCAGAATACAGAGATCAGGGTATACTGAGTCTGAAATCACACATTTTACATTTACATTTTAATCATTTAGCAGACGCTCTTATCAGGAGTGACTTACAGGAGTGATTAGGGTTAAGTGCCTTGCTCAAGGGCACATTGGCAGGTTTTTCACCTCGTCTGCCCCGGGATTTGAACCAGCGACCTTTCAGTTACTGGCCCAACGATCGCTAGGCTACCTGCCTGCCGCTGCCAACACCCTATTCACTATAGCATGCACTACGTTTGACCAGTGTCCCTGATCAAATGTAGTGCACTAATATGGAGAAAATAGGGTGTCTGTGACATCAACATCATTCAGCAGTACAACTCTGTAAAACCTGCACACACACACACACACACACACACACACACACACACACACACACACACACACACACACACACACACACACACACACACACACACACACACACACACACACACACACACACACACACACACACACACACACACACACCCCCTCCGTGACACTACATGGTTGCATAATGGAACTAAAAACACTTTAAAAAGGCATCCCCCACTTATTACAGCCAGAACATCAGTCAGCCAGGACATCAGTCAGCCAGGACATCAGTCAGCCAGGACATCAGTCAGCCAGGACATCAGTCAGCCATCACAGGCATTACATAACAGCTCTTCTGTTCGGTGTGCAATCTCATCCTCTTTTCCTCTCCCTCACAGCCCCAACTCTCCCTCACAGCCCCATCTCTCCCTCACAGCCCCATCTCTCCCTCACAGCCCCATCTCTCCCTCACAGCCCCATCGCTCCCTCACAGCCCCATCGCTCCCTCACAGCCCCATCGCTCCCTCACAGCCCCATCGCTCCCTCACAGCCCCATCCCTCCCTCACAGCCCCATCCCTCCCTCACAGTCCCATCTCTCCCTCACAGTCCCATCTCTCCCTCACTCTTCCTCCCGTATCGCTCTCTCTGGATCAATGTTTCAGTCTCTCTTCTCTCTCCCTCAATCCCTTTTTGGTCCTCTCCACCTCCCTCCCTCCCACTCTCTCTCCCTAGATGTCAGTCATTCTGTCGGGAGTGACAGAGTTGTCCTGGCTGGGTTTGAAAGATAAAGGAAGTGTGACGTAGCAGTTTTCAGAGTGGATTTGCCATCTGTCAGACGAGTGTTCGGCGAGATGTCATTCAAGGTGCCTGAAAACGGCAGCCAGGCTCTGATCCCAACCAACCTGATCTACAATCCAACCACAACATGTTTACAAACATGATGCTGGTTTCTCCATCAGAAGAGCATTTGGTCATCTGACATGTTTAGAGAACTAGAATCTCTGTCAGAATGTTCCAGGCTACTGTGACAGATATAGCCTCCTCTAAGATAATTCAAATATACAATATAAATCAGAACACGTGCTACAGTGCACACATGGCCAACAACATTTGGTAAACAAAAAAAGCATACATGGTAACAACTGGTCTTAATAAAACAGCCAGGAGAAAAGCAACCAGTGTCCCATCTCAGAATATATGATACAGCCCTAAATCATATCAAAGTGTATAGGTCAAATGGGCCGAACACAACAGGTGTAGAATTTACAGTGAAATGCTTACGTACGAGCCCATTCCCAACAAGTTAGTTTCATGGTATTCCTGGAGTATTGACGGAGGCCCAGACCAACAGTGGTCCTGACTGATCTTGTTCAAACCAGTCCTCAGCTCCTACTACTGACCATCAAGCCTGAGAGAAGAACATCCGCTCAACCCACACACTCCAACCAGTACCATTAACCTAGCCAATGTTGATCCACACACTCCAACCAGTACCATTAACCTAGCCAATGTTGATCCACACACTCCAACCAGTACCATTAACCTAGCCAATGTTGATCCACACACTCCAACCAGTACCATTAACCTAGCCAATGTTGATCCACACACTCCAACCAGTACAATTAACCTAGCCAATGTTGATCCACACACTCCAACCAGTACCATTAACCTAGCCAATGTTGATCCACACATTCCAACCAGTACCATTAACCTAGCCAACGTTGATCCACACACTCCAACCAGTACCATTAACCTAGCCAATGTTGATCCACACACTCCAACCAGTACCATTAACCTAGCCAATGTTGATCCACACACTCCAACCAGTACCATTAACCCAGCCAATGTTGATCCACACACTCCAACCAGTACCATTAACCTAGCCAATGTTGATCCACACACTCCAACCAGTACCATTAACCTAGCCAATGTTGATCCACACACTCCAACCAGTACCATTAACCCAGCCAATGTTGATCCACACACTCCAACCAGTACCATTAACCCAGCCAATGTTGATCCACACACTCCAACCAGTACCATTAACCTAGCCAATGTTGATCCAGTGCCAACAGCACTCGAGGACCAAAGAAATCTCCCCCTGCCCAGACCACACTCCGTTTCTCAGTTTCTCCATTCAGGAGGCCCACTCCAGCCAGTTCCTTTGTACCTCTGACAGGACAGGTCCAGGTACTAGTGAGCAAGTCCCGGCAGGTAGCCACCCTCCCCTCACTGTGTCCAGAGGGTACATGTAGGACACACACACAGTCAGTGATGGCGGTGGGATAACCCTTGCCTCAGTCAGTCAGTCACACACCCACACACTGATCACACCCACCTTTTGTTGTTAACAGCTATATTACCTCAATGTGTGACACTTTCCGCTTGCTCTTCTTTGCTGCTGGCTCCAACATCAGTGGAAAGTGGGTCAACAACACCTGGCTGTCTGGCAAGTCCTCCCTAACTCCCCACCTCCCTACCCTACCTACCGCACAGCACAGCACCCATTTATATGCAAATGAACAGAGTCTATACAGTGAATGAGAGAAGCCGGTTGCCATTCTCAACGACAACAACAATACTAGGCCTTCACTACAATACTGCTGGACATTTCATCAGCCAATCAATAGAGTAAAAAAGCAGTAGCCATGAGTCACGATATGATGACGCCATTATAACAGGACAATGTATTATCAAGGGGGTCATGAGATAATGCATGTCACTCCTTCTAGTACATAGTGGCAGCCCAACATCTGCCCAGCTGTGTGAGAAGTTTGAAAAGCAGATCCTCGGAGCTTCCCCTCATGTAGTTCTGCATGCAAGTTATTCAAATGATAAGCTACTGATTTGTATGTGAGTATCATACAGCTGGGCTAAGTGCTTGTTGAACCAGCTCAATATAAAAATCGATTGTCGATTGACAATCAGGGCACCAAGGCCTATACATTCATTCATTCATACAGTATAGCAGCTCTGCTATGATGTAACCATATTAAAATGATACAACACTCCGACACCACAGCAGTAAACAGATTTGAGAGGATTAGAGAGTGCAGAGCAAAACATGTTATGGCGATGTACCGATGTCACATGTACCGATGGCTACATGCACCCCTACTGCCTTACCTTCAATGGCGATGACATGTTCTCGAATCTGATTCTGCAGGATGGGCTCTTCCACGCGCTCCAGCAGTTCATATATGGAGTAGATGTTTGGATGGACGGATTCGAACCTCTGGATCTCAGACCGAATGGCAGCCGAGTTTGCAAGGTGCTGCTGATAGTTCATTTTGCGCGTTGTTTTTGTTCTTGCCCTTTCCCGACTGGTAACGAGTTGACTGGTCTGGTCCTCAGCACAATATTGTGGGTGAGGCACGCCAAATAATTTATCGATAGCTAGCTACTTGATTCAAACTGCAAATTTGGCTTTAAATGAAACAGCAGTTACTTGTCAGTGAGTCCATGTAACTAGTTGGCTATCCGTGAGTCCAAACAACCGACCCGGGCTCTCCTGATTCGAAATCCTGGAGGAGTGACAGTAGTAGTCGGCTGAGCAACGCTTCCCCATATCCTTGCTCCGTCCCTCACGGAGTGTGGAAGTAAAAACCCTATTCACGAATATTAGCGTCTGTATGAATAGTAGCAATCCAGCAAACAGGTAAGTACTGTACAACAGTCATGTCATAACTCTCAAACGCTGGAAAGGTTTGAAAACGCTTGCTAAATAGGCCCTTTGGCATTCGCTAACTCGGTAGCTAGCAGTAGCTAACGTCCAAGCCGGGGACAAAACTCTGAATTTCTCAAACCCCTATCATTCTCTCCTTAGACCGACCAATCTGTTTGAGCTTTTCTTCACAAACATGCAAATAAACCAATGTAGTTATGTACCCAGGCAAACCTGCCAAAAGCAATCTACATAACTAGCTAAATAGTTACTAATCGTGGCTGGATGCGTGTTCTGCGCAGCCAAGTCCTCTTTCGTTGTTTTGTTTAGCGTGCAAAAGCAGGCGCAAAACTCCCCCCACAGTCCGGATTTGGTCCAAACACTGGGCGCATGCAGTTGCCGAAAATTCCAAGACACAATACAAATGTGGCTACTTATTGCTATGAGAGCAATATATATTTTACAGATTGCTCTAGTTTATCGGCAAACATAGGTGCTTTCCCCTTCCTCTTGGGTAGAAATCCATCCCGTCTGTTTCATTGGACGTCATTCCCTGAAGGTTTCCTACTGGAAAACGTCTGCTGCAACCCATAGACTTAGATAGACATCGCATCATTGTATCTGTCCTATTATGGCATCTGCGAGAGCACAGGCAGAGCCATTGCGTCCATCTCCATTTTGAAGTAGTCCATTTTCTTATTCTACTACTTCTATGAGTTGGTAAAAAAAACTGAATGGGTGCATACTGCCACCTGGAGTGTGTTGTTTTAACAGGTATAAAGCCGAGGTTAGCAATTTATTGCCACCTGCATTTATGGAATGTTTTCTCACGAGTATAATTCATTGGCTGATCCCTCCTGGTGACCTGGATAGAATTGTATGATCCTTCCTTAACACATAGGAAGTCCCACCCAGTTGACTACTTTAAAATGGTGAAAGTCCTCAATGGCGAGGCCCATGCTAAAATAGGCATTTGGGCACGATAGTTCATTTGGTCATTATAGTTTTCAATCTATCTCTATGGCGGCAACCATATAACGCATTGGCTGGTTCAGAGGCGTCGCGTTCTTGAATGTACTTATTGCGCAGAGGCTGCGCATCTGTTTCTCAGGGCATTTGAAGAATGTTCACTCACATGTACGGTATATGCTAATATATAACATTAGTTTAGCCATAGATATGGAGCTCTAAGGTATTCATATTTGAGAAGAGATACATTTGGCTTAGTGCAATATAGCGTAGCATCTGCATAAACAAGCGAATATCATACATGATTACACTCAAAACTAAAACATGTATTGCTATATTTTATTGATTGATTTGAAATGTTAAATATTTACATATTTCCTTTGATTAATTGACTTATTTATACACAACCTCATTATCAGAAAGATAATACTCCTTAGTTCCACCATAGAAATATTGATCCCATCTTTGAAAACCTAGAAACAGTACAGAGACCTTGAGTCGATTGATATCTTAGTTCAATGCCACTCACTCATCCCTGAGGCTGCCTCTTCATTTATATTTACATAGGAGATATCCAACATTTAAGATTCCTGACTTGAAAAGTTCAGCGGTCCTCTTCAATCTGTCCAGCCGGGCACTGCTTCCCCATCCACAATTAAGTAATGGATGATGCCAGCTCTCTTCTTCCCACTGCTCAAAGCCTTGATGCAGCATTCATGGTCTGCCACCGTGAAGTGTGTCTCTGTTCCGTCATCCACAAACTCTCCCTATAGCCGACAATAAGAGAAGGTACGTAAATATCAATAAAGGACTGGAAGGACAAAAGTATGTACCAAAACATTAGTGAATCATGTTAAACCAGAACCTTGGCCTATGTATGTATGCAACATTCATGGACACAATAACTTCAAATTCAATTCCATATGAGGTTGAAAAAATACCTCTGTCTCCATTTTCTGCCCATTGAACCATACATCCATTGTGTCCTTTTCTGTTGAAAAAAACCATACAGTAGTAATTTAGTATATTATTAGTATTGCTTGTATCATATTTTTCACCATAGGCCTACAGGACAGAAGCACCATGCAGTGCATTGGAATGATTGTTAATGATTTACCGGTGTGCATTACACATCCATAAGAGCATCATAACATCACACAGTGCAGAGTTCCCTGCTTTGTTTATTCATGTCACATGGAGCTTTCTGCTATAGGCTACAAAGGACAGTGTTCCTTCCAATCAGGTTGCTCGGATGCCTTAAAATAGCCCGCCCAGAAGTGTTCCCCTAAATAGATTATACTCCTCAGAACAGCGCTGACCTGCATGTTGCCTTACACACAGTCGACTATGTTTTTATAGACTTTTTAGAATAGACGGTGTAGCTGGTATTGACACTGAAATATTGCTCAATGCTCATAGGAAAGAATATCCTTTTTGTTTTTTGAGCCTTACCAAGGACAATCCTGCAGTCAACACCATCCACTTGCAGCACCCACGTCTTAGTGACTTTGGATCTGTTATCTATGAACTTCTGGAGACTCTTGCCATCAATCTCCAAGGTGTACTCGTAGGTAAAGCCACTGATAGCCTCAATGTTTACTGTTGCTTTTGTTTCCATGCCTCCCACTGTGAAGGTCTCCTTTCCAACCAGTTTGAACATCCAATCTCTTCTGAGCACCTCCTGAGGAAGAAAGCAAATCAGACAGCCATAGGCCTTCTGTACATAGCTCTGACTACCCAATAACACATTAGAGATTTTAAAAAGGAATACATTTCAGGGCCTACGTACCTGTCCATTGATCCAAACAACCCTCTTCCCTGTCGCCGTGCCGTGTTCAAACTCAATCCTGTAAACCCCATCGCTTAACGCCACCTCCCAGATAGCAACAACATCTCCGGCCATCATCTTGACTGACCTTCCAGGGGTATAAAGCCAGTAGGCCTAACTGGAAATGATTATATATGTCCCATCGACGCTATCCTCGTTTCAAACCAAGGTTGTAGTTCAAATCTCATCCTATAGGCAGTTATTAAGCAATGTTAGACCGTGTGTCCATCAAACTGTCCTGGGTCTGCTCTGCTCTGCTCAGCAACAAGTGCAAACTGCAATACTGTAAGAGGCTTATTGCTGCAAGACCTCTTTCAATCCAATTACTGCCAGAGGTAATTTGTATGTGAGACTTCTACAGTGAATGACTATACCTTCTTGAGACAGGCCTAGGTGATGCCTATACCTTCTTTAGACAGGCCTAGGTTAAATACATCACACACACAATTAGCAAACTAATCAACAAATGAATCACTAATTTGTGATCAAACATACAGTATAAAGAAAGCGTCTTAAGGATTAAGGATCTTTCTATCGTCTTTTTTCAAGCATCTTTGGGTCTTTGAAAAGCGATATAAAAATCCCATGGATTATTATTAACATTAGTAATATAAAGAGCCTACACGTAAGCAGTTTAGAAGCTTAAATGTAGTTTATAAATCTGCAATCAATAGCTATAACACATTGGTTGAATTTGGAGCGTGCCAAATAGTGAGCTTATATATGATTGCACTGTTATTGACTGTTACGATTATTATTGATAGTGCGGTCATTATTTGGTATATTGACCAAGCTATTCAGACGATCACAGAAGAGCGCGCATGACTCGACCTTCGCCTCTCCTGAGCCCGTTGGGGGAGTTGCAGCGATGAGACAAGATCACAATTGGATATCACGAAATTGTGAAGAAAAAGGTGGTAAAATTACAACAACAAAACCAAATAAAATAAAAACTAAGAAGAGCAAACTTTGTGGCAAAGCCTGCCAGTAGATGGCATAACACTACCTTGTCTAGTTTCCCTCAATAAAACTTCCTAACTTCCCCAAACTTTAGTTTACTGGTTATTAAAACAACAAAAATCAAGTGTGCTTGTAAAAATCTATATGAATACAATTCCAATCCCATCATGTATTTTTATTGACATTATGCTAATAGAATATAAAATAGTTGGGCCTACCATATCTGATTATTTGAGACTTAAATTACATCCATGGCATCTTATGGATATAGACTGCATTGGTAATACATAAATAAATGCAGCCAAGTTATTTCATGAGAAGATATGGTTGTAATAACTATAGTGCTGTATTCTGTGTACATGTGTACGGTGGGCGGTGTCGAACCTTGCCGTGAGAGTCGCTACTTATGCTGCGTTCAAGTGGTAGTCTGTACTAGGAAACTCGAAAATGTTCGACTTTCTGACTGGTTGAACTCGGCACGTGTATAGCTATAAACAATTAGCAAGTCGGACATTTCCGAGTTTTCTCGTTCCGACGTGCACGTGAACGCGGCATAAATCGTTTCTTTCTTGGTCTTGGGTTGGTCCTCAGAGGGGAGAGAGCGCTTATGGAGTCTGTGGTTACATAGTATTTCCTCGGGTAACTCGATGCGCTGGAAGGGGGAAGGCAGAAGATCCCTCCTTGCCGACAACGCATTGAGACTTCCAGAAATCTCTCTCCTTCTGAAGACGTTAGAAACGAGGAAAATGGCCTCTAAAGTTACAATCGATGGAGTAAGTTTTGTATAGACAGAATATATGGAACCGTTACGTGTAGCCGCCTAGTAAGCAGAGGTTGCATTAACATTAAATTAAATGTATGTCATTTCAGCTGCAGAAACTGAGAAAGGAGGCATTGGACGACTGCCATAATATTTCTTATCATCGGGGAGTTATTTTTTGTCACCAGAATGGAATGGTAAATGGTGCATGTTCATGTAAACTTTCAGCAGGATTATAGCACACAAGTTGACAAGTGTTTGTGTTTACTGTATTGAAGCAGCCCAGATTGTGCATTTGTCTTTCTGAACAGTTACGTCATAACCTACTGCTGAACAATTTTTCTCTTCTCAAACAAAGCGTTTTTATGGATAATCAATGATCAGTTATTTCATCTGAAAACTGGACACAACGTCAGAAAGACAGAGGACTACAGGCAATGCATCTCTCACTGATCTTCTTATACCCATTGTAGGTTTTTCTTTGACACTGCAAAAATGAAACAGACACTGCATCTCTGTGTGTTATGGCTGTTGCTGGTATGGAGCACAGGGGCCTCTGACAGGAGACCCCTCAAAAGGACAATCTTACAACGAACATCCCTCCAAGGGGGGATTTTTAACACAACACAAAACGTGTTGAACTCTGACAGTATTGCTCCTTCCGCTGGTGGTATAAATGTATCCCCTATGATGAGCCATCGTGACAGAATGCAGAGAGATGAGAAAGCTGAGCCTCCAAGAAGAGGAAAAGGACCACCAAGCAGAAGGATGATGCCAAGCAGAAGAATACCCCAACAACCAAAGAAACCCATAAACCAGGTTGGCAGTGGCACTGGCACATCTCAAGACAACAGTAAACCAGTGACAGGGGTGGCGGTTCAGCCTCAGTCCACACCAGCCCGCACCGTCCCCGGCAGCGCAGGCTCCCTCAACGTCCTGGCCAGCTTCGCAGGGAAGAACCGGGTCCTGGTCATCTCCGCCCCACATGACTCAGACGGTTACTATCGCCTGATGATGACCCTCCTCAAGTCGGACGTCTACTGCCAGATGGCGGAGCGGCACATGCAGATGATCGTGATGTTCCACCAGGAGGGAGAGCGAGGCGGGAAGGTGCGGCGGGTCAACGCCAAGGGACAGGTGACGGAGGAGCCCCTGGATACGGTCCTCATCCCCAGGCTGATGAACTTCCTGAAGCTGGAGGAGGGGAAGTTTGGCATGGTTCTCCTGAGGAAGACCCTCCAGGTGGAGGAGAGGTACCCGTACCCGGTCAGGCTGGAGGCTATGTACGAGGTGATGGACCAGACCCACATGCGCAAGCTGGAGAAGGCCAGGCAGAGGGGCTTCGTGCAGAGGTGCAAGGCGGCCGGTGTTGAGGGCCAGGTGGTTGAGTCTCATGGCCAGGGGGTATTGACTACGGGGTCAGAGGTCAGAGTGAACTCTACAGTGGAGAGGGTGCCAGTGAGGAAAGGGGTGCAGAGACCAGCTCAAGGACCAAAGGCTGTGACAGTTACCACAACCCGACCAACCACAAAACCAACTATGACCACAAAGGCAACCACAATTACAACAAAGCCAACCACAACCACCACAACTAAACCAACAACAACAAAAACAACAGCAACTACAACCACAACAAAACCACCACCAACAACAAAAGCAACCACAACTACAGCAAAGCCAACCACAACCACCACCAGAAAAACAACCACGACCACAACAAAACCAACTACTACAACCACCACAAAAGTAACCACCACAACAAAACCAACAACCACAACCAAAGCCACCACGACCACCACCACTACAAAACCAACCACCACAACAAAACCAACAACCACAACCAAAGCAACTACGACCACCACCACTACAAAACCAACCACCACAATAAAACCAAAAACTACAAGAACACGACGAACCACAACCACCACAACAAAACCAAAAACTACAACAACACGACGAACCACAACCACCACAACACCCACCGTTCCGAAGCCCTTGGACCCCCAGACAACACCACACTGGGACCTAGAGGTCCCCACCACAGACGAATCCTCCTACACCCTCTCAGAGACCCACAAAAATGGCATAGATGACGTTACAGAATCCCACAGAGACCAATATGAAGAAGACACAACCGACGATACCAAACATGGCCGACAAGTTGTTACCTCTCCAACTCAGCTCACTAACGACAAACCAACTGAAGGTGGAGAAGAGCTGGGCAGTGAACTTAAGGTTGACTCTGATGCACAGGTGGAAACAGCTTCCCCCAAGAAGAGCAAGGTCAAGCGGCCTGTCAATGCAGAGAGGAAGAAAAAGGCTGATAAATCAGGCAAAAAGAGTAAAGCAGACAAGAAAAGGTTGAAGGCTACTAAAGACAGTGATGGTGGCTTCTATCGTGGCAGGAGACCAGGGAAGAAGGCCACTATTAACCAGGAGAAAGAAGCAGACAACAAGAGGCCCTCCACAAAACAGCCAAACCTCTTAGTATCCTTTTTGGGTCATTTTGAGAAGAGACGACGTCTACTTGTGAGTATTCTGTTGTAATACATAAATGTATTGATTAAATCTGATATGAAGCATGCATATTGGTACACTAGAACAGAATATAACTAAATAGAATGGAATAGAACCGAACAGAATAGAACCGAACTGAATAGAACCGAACTGAATAGAACCGAACTGAACAGAATAGAATAGAACTGACGAGAACAGAACTGAACAGAATAGAATAGAACTGAATAGAACAGAATAGAATAGAACAGAATAGAATAGAATAGACACATGATACAACAGTCACTTTTCTTTCCCTCCCAGGTGATCAGTACTCCAGACGAGGAGAATCCTATGTACACGCAGCAGAGAGATGAGTATCTGGAGCATGTGTGTGAATTGGGCGTCAGAAAAATCTCTCTTATCACCATCTTTGGTTCTCTGACCAATGGCACCATGAAGATGGACCATTACCAGGCTGGTAAGTAAAGTTTTGAACTTTCAATTCTATTTTACTCTGATGACAAGTGTAATACAAGTTTGTGGTTACAGAGAAGGATCAGCCTCTGAAAGGCATGAAAGAAGAGGACTTCACAAACCAGCCCCTCATCAGAGCCTTGAGGAATGAGTTGGGACTGATATTTGACGACTACTATATGGTGCTGACCGACTTTGATATGAAAGTGAAGGTTGGTTGGCCTTTCTTCCCTATAAAGCTTACTGCGGTATAATTACAATGTGTTATTGTATACTGCTACTTAGTATTGTGCATCCTGAACTTGTTATTTTGATGAAAGAGCGTTTAACCTTTCGGTCCTACGTCTGAGTGAAAATCCATCATATCGGTTGAGTGCTTCAATAACTCCATTTTACTGCACTGAATTGATACAGTATCATCCGAAACACTTTTTCTGTCTAAAGATTGGTGATATGGTTTTCTGTCCCCATTCACAGCAAGAATATGAGGTGCCCATCGCCATGACGGCTGTGTTTGACTACATAGACACATTCTCTTCTCGCATCAGGGAGATGGAGCAGCAGAAGAGGCAAGGAGTGACGTGTAAGAACGAAGACAAATCCAAATCCCTGGAGAACTTCCTCTCACGGTACTAGTGGGGCTTTGTTATTATCTAGGACTATGCAATTGCAATATAAGACTGTGTGACTGCAGTTTCAAGTCAACACAACTGACAAATACACTTGCCTAAAACTGACGCTGACTTCCTGTGTGCTCCTGGTCGAACATATATGCAAATAAATAAAGAAATGCATTTGTAACCTTTTTGTTCTTCTCAAAGGCTTGTGGAAATTTGTTTGTATATATTTGATGTCATTGTTTGTTCTGTGTTTATATTTTTCTAGGTTCCGCTGGAGACGCAGGCTGTTTGTGATCTCCTCCTCTGACGATGAGGAATGGGCCTATCAGCAGCAGCTCTACGCTCTGACTAGCCAGGCCTGCAATCTGGGTGAGTTGTGATGTCACACTGTTGTCTCAGGCCTGTACGGTACATTAGACGTTTCTTGATGATTTCACTGGGGCCCTTAAGTGTTTGTCTTGGCTGCTTCACACCCATTTGCGGAGATGTTCAGATTGTGTGGCCACATTTTGGTCAACTAGGGTGACAGGTAGCGTAGTGGTTAAAGTGTTGGGCCAGTAACTGAAAGGTTGCTGGTTCGAATACCTGAGCCGACAAGGTGAAAATCTGTCGATGTGCCCTTGAGCAAGGCATTTAACCCTAATTTGCTCCAGGGGTGCTGACTGACCCTGTAAAACAACACATTTCACTGCTCCTATCTGGTGTATGTGACAATAAAACATTATCAAAAAATGTTTTGCCTGTTACGTTCAAGAGCAGACATATTTCCTGAATAACTCACCAGCTCACTCCCTCAAGCTTATAGAGATAGTGCAGGGAGGGTTATCTCTCAAATACCACTCCCTCAAGCTTATAGAGATAGTGCAGGGAGGGTTATCTCTCAAATACCACTCCCTCAAGCTTATAGAGATGGTGCAGGGAGGGTTATCTCTCAAATACCACTCCCTCAAGCTTATAGAGATAGTGCAGGGAGGGTTATCTCTCAAATACCACTCCCTCAAGCTTATAGAGATGGTGCAGGGAGGGTTATCTCTCAAATACCACTCCCTCAAGCTTATAGAGATAGTGCAGGGAGGGTTATCTCTCAAATACCACTCCCTCAAGCTTATAGAGATGGAGCAGGGAGGGTTATCTCTCAAATACCACTCCCTCAAGCTTATAGAGATAGTGCAGGGAGGGTTATCTCTCAAATACCACTCCCTCAAGCTTATAGAGATGGTGCAGGGAGGGTTATCTCTCAAATACCACTCCCTCAAGCTTATAGAGATGGTGCAGGGAGGGTTATCTCTCAAATACCACTCCCTCAAGCTTATAGAGATAGTGCAGGGAGGGTTATCTCTCAAATACCACTCCCTCAAGCTTATAGAGATGGTGCAGGGAGGGTTATCTCTCAAATACCACTCCCTCAAGCTTATAGAGATGGTGCAGGGAGGGTTATCTCTCAAATACCACTCCCTCAAGCTTATAGAGATAGTGCAGGGAGGGTTATCTCTCAAATACCACTCCCTCAAGCTTATAGAGATAGTGCAGGGAGGGTTATCTCTCAAATACCACTCCTGAAACACACTGTCCTCATCCCTTGTTGTTACTGTCTGTCACGGTCCAACGAGCCATGCTGTACAAGCATCATGATATATCTTTTCAGAGTTCAAATTAACTACTAACATAACTATTAACAGAAGATCATCTCATGGAATGTCAACTTATTTGTAGCTTGCAGAGTCTGTCACAATTAGTTTTAACTGTTGCAAAATATGTAACAAACTGCATTAGCTATGCAAACAAACAAAAGGGAATTGTTGGCGTTTAGCTATAACATGCCTGAATTGTTTAGGTTAGAAAATGGACACCACTCTAAAGCTGGGTTACGATAGAGGTCTCTTGAGACTCGCCAGAATGTTTGGTATTTGGTTTTGAGCCTGTTGTAGACAATGTGGTCAACTACTCATGTTGGTCTAGTACTGATGAAAAACAGGGTTCTTAGTTTGGGAGGACAGGCTGTTGTTTAGCTGCCAACACAGTCTTTCTGTGGATGACATTAATAGTCCTGGGATGAAAGATCTGCAAATTAGAAACATTTGCAATTTGGGGAAAGGAATCTAGCGAGCACAGTGAATAATAAAACAAGAGCGTTGAGCTTCAGTTGTATACATGCACTTTAGTGCTTCTACTGGGAAATGTGTCATGGACTCAGTTTGGCCACATTGCAGAAATTGGGCTCTGTCTCTCTTAGACAGAGAGAGAGGTCATTCTGTGTAGTATAATACTATACCTTCCATTCTGTGTAGTATAATACTATACCTTCCATTCGGTGTAGTATAATACTGTACCCTCCATTCTGTGTAGTATAATACTGTACCCTGCATTCTACTACCCTGAATGGTATTATTTGGGCTCCTGAGTGGCGCAGCGGTTTAAAGCACTGCATCGCAATAGTCGAGGCGTCACTACAGACCCTGGTTCAATTCCAGGCTGTATCACAACCGGCCGTGATTGGGAGTCCCATAGGGCGGCACACTTTTGGCCCAGTGTCGTCCGGGTTAGGGTTTGGCCGGGGGTAGGCCATCATTGTAAATAAGAATTTGTTCTGAACTGACTTGCCTGCCTAGTTAAATTAAAACCACTGCTTTCACCTATATCCATACCTTCACATGTACTAGATATATTTGGGAAGGCGCTAAGGCTTGGTTTGAAAGGGGTTTGATATTAGGCGTAAGAGGTCATGTGAAATTATATGTTTTCACCTGGCTCTACTCAGGCCTGCGCCACTTGTCTGTGCTGAAGCTGATTGGTAAGGACATGGAGGATATGGGCGGGACCCTTGAGCTATACCCAATCAACGGTAAGAAACAGAGTTACTGTTACCATATTGGTGGGAAAACCCTGAGCTTATATAACTGAAGATTTGATTTAGGTTTAAGTCTTCTTCTTCTTCTATTCTTCTTCTAAACATTGTTGTTCTTAATGTATGAAATCAATTCAAGTTAACCCCTCAACCCTGCCTGTGTCACAGGGACTGCCACTGTGGAACGTGAGGACGTTTCTCCCTCTCTGGTGCAGGACATCAGGAACTACTTCCAGATCAGCCCAGAGTACTTCTCTATGCTGCTGGTGGGGAAAGACGGCAACGTCAAGTCCTGGTACCCGTCTCCCATGTGGTCCATGTCCATCATATATGATCTGGTTGACTCCATGCAGCTCCGCAGACAGGAGATGGCTATCCAGCAGTCCCTTGGCATGCGCTGTCCTGAGGATGAGTATGGGGGCTACGGTCACGACAGAGACCCGGATGGTTACCACCGTGGATATGGTTACTAAAGGATTGAGAATAGAATGTTCCCCTCAGGATGTGTTCGATTTTCTATTGAGGCCTGGTTGTGGCCTTGTCCCATGAACTATATGAAGCCATTGTATGAATGGCATTTCATGAAGGCTTCTTTTTGCATTTTGATAACTGTGATGTTGTTTTTATAAGAATTGACTTTTCTATAATAGATTATGAAAATGCAGCATACTTTTTCTTCCATTATATTTTTGTCTATTGAATGTATGATTTGTTTCACAGGGAGAATGGAGATTTCAGATTAAAAACATTTGGCAATTGCCTTTTATGTTGTGCATATATTTGTTATCTTGTATGGAGATATACAGGTAACTGCCCAAATAAAGGAAACACTTGAGTAAATGATGGATACAAAGTGTCTTGAAAGCAGGTGCTTCCACATAGGTGTGGTTCCTGAGTTAGTTAAGCAATTAACATCCCATCATGCTTAGAGTCATCATCAATCAGATGTCACAAATTGCTTATATACAGAAACCCAGCGTAAAATCCAAAAGAGCAGGCAATGCAGATGTAGAAGCCCGGTGGCTAGGAAAAACTCCCTAGAAAGGCAGGAACCTAGGAAGAAACCTAGTGCGGAACCAGGTTCTGAGGGGTGGCCAGTCCTCCTCTGGCTGTGCCTGGTGGAGATTATAAGAGTACATGGGCCATTAAGGCCAGATCGTTCTTCAACCCCACCAACTTTGCCAAAGCAGAGCCCCCACACCACCAGAGAGATATCAACAGACCACCAAATATAGCCCACAAAGATCTCCCCCACCACACGAGCCCAAGGGGGCGCAAAACCAGACAGGAAGATGACATCAGTCACTCTACCCACTCAAGTCGAGTATACCAAAAAATGCCTGGCACGTTGTGATGCACCCCTCTTAGGTACTAGCAAAACCAGTGACTCAGCCCCAGTAATAGGGTCAGAGGCAGAGAATCCAGTGGAGAGAGGGGAGCCAGCCAGGCAGAGACAGCAAGGGGGTTTCGTCACTCCAGTGCCTTTCCATTCACCTTCACACTCCTGGGCCAGACTACACTCAATCATAGGACCTACTGAAGAGATGAGTCTTCAGTAAAGACTTAAAGGTTGAGACCGAGTCTGCGTCTCTCACATGGGTAGGCAGACCATTCCATAAAAATGGAGCTCTATAGGAGAAGGCCCTGCCTCCAGCTGTTTGCTTAGAAATTCTAGGAACAATAACGAGGCCTGCGTCTTGTGACTGTAGCGTACATGTAGGTTTGTACTGCAGGATCAAATCGGAGAGATAGGCAGGATCAAGTCTATGTAATGCTTTGTAGGTTAGCAGGAAAACCTTGAAATCAGCCCTAGCCTTAACAGAGACCAGCACTGGAGTATTTGATCGTGTTTTGGTTCTAGTCAAGATTCTAGAAGCTGTATTTAGCACTAGCAGATGTGTTTATTTCGTTCTTTATCCAGGTAGCCGGAGAGTAGAGCGTTTCAGTAGTCTAATCTTGACGTAACAAAAGCATGGATTAGCTGTTCTTTATGATTTTTTGACAAAACGTTTCTGAGTTTTGCAATGATAGAAAGATGGAAAAAAGCAGTTTTTTAAATATTGTTGATAAGGGTCCAGAGTAATGCAGAGGTCCTTCACAGTTTTATTTTAGGTGACTGTACAACCACTGCGATTCATTGTCAGATCAAACAGCAGATTTCTTTGTTTCTTTGGACCTAGATCCAGCATCACTGTTTTGTCTGAGTTTAAAAATAAAATAATTTCCACCATCTACTTCCTTATGTCTGAAACACAGGCTTCCAGGGTATGCAATTTTGGGGCTTCACCATGTTTCATTGAAATGTACAGCTGTGTGTCATCTGCATAGCAGTGACAGTTGACATTGTGTTTCCAAATGACATCACCAAGAGGTAGCACAGAGAAAACAATAGTGGTCCTAAAATTGAACCTTGAGGAATACCGAAGCTTAACATTGATTTGTCAGAGGACAAACCATCCACAGAGACTAACTGATATCTTTCCGACAGATAAGATCAAACCAGGCATGAACTTGTCCGCGTAGACCAATTTGGGTTTCCAGTCTCTCCAAAAGAATGTGGTGATCAATGGTGTCAAAAGCAGTACTAAAGTCTAGGGGCACGAGGACAGACACAGAGCCTTGGTCTGACGCCATTAAAATGTAATTTACCACCTTCACAAGTGTGGTCTCAGTACTATGATAGGGTCTAAAACCAGATTGGAGCGTTTCGTATACATTATTTGTCTTCAGGAAGGAAGTGAGTTGATGAGAAACAGCTTTTTTCCAAAATAATTGAGAGGAATGGGAGATTCGATATAGGCCAATAATTCTTTATATTTTCCAGGTCAAGGTTTGGCTTTTTCAGGAGAGGCTTTATTACTGCCACTTTTAGTGAGTTTGGTACACATCAGGAGGATAGGGAGCCATTTATTATGTTCAACATAGGAGGGTGAAGCACAGGAAGTAGCTCTTTCAGTAGTTTAGTTGGAATAGGGTCCAGTAGACAGCTGGAAGGTTTAGAGGCCATGACTATTTTCTTGAACGTGTCGAGATATACAGGATAAAAACACTTGAGTGTCTCCATTGATCCGAGGTCCTGGCAGTTCTGTGCAGACTCATTATAACTGAGTTTTGGAGAAATACACATATTCAAACAGGAGTCTGTAATTTGCTTTTTAATGATCATGATCTTTTCATCAAAGAAGTTAATGAATTCATCACTGCTGAAGTAAAGGCCATCCTCACTTTGGGAATGCTGCTTTTTAGTTAGCTTTGCGACAGTATCAGAAATCTATTTTGAATCGTGTTTTATTCTCCTCAGGTTGTAAAGGTAGGTTGAACGAGCAGCATTGTAGGCTTTTTGATATTGCACGGTACTGTCTTTCCAAGCTAGTTGGAAGACTTCCAATTTGCTGGAGATTTGGTCACTCGTGTAACCAGGAGGAGAGGCCTCATTTAACCCAGTATATTCACCAGTCTTGAGCCATGTTTCAGTCAGGCCAATCACATGAAGTTTATGATCAGTGATTAGTTAATTGACTATGACTGCCTTGGAAGTGAGGGGTCTAACATTAAGTAGTCCTATTTTGAGATATGAGCACAGGCGGCCGGTGGCACCTTAATTGTAATGGCTATGAGCCCGGAACGGAATAAATGGAATGGTATTGAGCACATAAAACACATTTCCATGTGTTTGATACCATTCCATTTACACCATTCCAGCCATTACTATGAGCCGTTGTGGATGTGAGGTATTATCACAATATCTTTCAATAATGACAGGAATGGAGGAGGTCTTTATTCCAGTGAGATTGCTAATGCGAACACCACCATGTTTAGTTTTGCCCGACCTACATCGAGGCACAGACAGGGTCTGAATGGGGAAAACTGAGCTGACTACACTAGGCTGGCAGGCTGGCTGACAGACTACTGCCTGGCCTGCACCCTATCTCACTGTGGAGCTAGAGGAGTTAGAGCCCTGTCTACTATGTTGATAGAGAAGATGAGAGCACCCCTTCAGCTAAAATAGAGTCTGTCACTCCTGAGCATGCCAGGCTTGGTCCTGTTTGTGTGTGAGTCCCAGAAAGAGGGCCAGTTATCTACAAATATATTTTGGGAGGGACAGAAAAGACTCGCACAATTCAACCAGCGATTGAATTGTGCGAGTCTGCTGTAGAGCTCATCACTCCCCTGTATACAAATTTCCAGTTGCCCGTCATTTTCGTACCATGGCTTGAAGAAGAGATCTAAGTGACTTTGAAATAGAGGGCTCAAAAGAGCATAGGGGGTTTAAAGGGTGTGTGTGTTTCTCAGTCATCAGATCTCAACCCAACTGAACACTTATGAGAGATTCTGGATCAGCGTTAAAAACCATCATCAAAACGCCAAATATGGAATTTCTCGTGGAGGAATAGTGTCACATCCGTCCAACAGAGTGACAGATACTTGTAGAATATATGCCATGGCGCATTGAAGCTGTTCTGGCGGCTCGTGTTCCCTATGCTGGTGTTTCCTTCATTTTGGCAGTTACCTGTATGTATGCTGAATAAAGGTCTTATTCCAGATTGAAGAACTCAAATGTATTTAACTTTCCCTTGGGGCCTGGGCCAGTCATGATCGGGCAACCCTTGAGCCGTCCAGACAAATCTCTCGAGACTTTAACAGCGGAAGGGGATCCTCAAATGACAAGTCATGTGATCTGTTGCTGACAAAAAAAACAACTGAAAACCGACGGTCCTTCGGCGTTTGAAGACGCACACATCTGTCGGGGTCGATCTGATAGCTGACATGCAGAACGCCATTAATTCCGTAAAAGGAACGGCCCTTGGTGTAGCCGAGTTTTTTACTCCAGTGCTGAAGGTAAGCTAAATTAGCGGTATCGCTAGCTACTGTAGATTGCTATCACTCAGCAGTGATGTGTAAGATGCTAACATGCTAGCATGCGTTATCGGGAAGACTTTCCTCAAGTGCTCTCAACTTGTATTATGTAGCTACAATTCGTTGTTTACAGTCCTATTGCAGTGTATAATCTCAGTTTATGAAATATTTAGAGGTCTCATGGCGTTGATGACTGTCTTGTCAATGTAGTTAACGTTAGCTTCGCATGATTCCAGTTAAGCACATTTGAAAAATGTGACAGTCAATGTTTAAGACCTTCAAGCAATTAAGAATGGAATGTCTAACCTCCTCTGTAATGCAATTGTTTGCAGGCAGTCACACACGTTAAATATACCAAACTGCCAACTCAACAATAATATTACTTCATTATTTTGTCTGATAGGAATCCAAATTCAAGGAGACTGGGGTTATCACCCCAGAAGAGGTGAGGAAGTTGTCTTTCGTATCCTTTGTAACTGAGTCACTTTAAAAAGCCCAACAAGTCACACGTATGTAGACTTTCATCATTTGGGCAAATAAGTGCAACTGAAAGAGGTTTTGGAGAAGTTTGTCATAATTCCAAGAAGCCCCTTTCCCCGTCCCACAGTAATTGTCATCTGTCTGAACTATTACAACTTCCTATTAAATCTCTATTTTCTCTCCATTAGTTTGTAGCTGCTGGAGATCACCTTGTTCATCACTGCCCCACATGGAAATGGTGAGTGTCTGTTGGAGTAAGATTGATACTCAACCCAGGACATGGGTTGGCTCCATCCAAGTCAATTCTGAAATTGAATTACACTCTTATGAAGAAATGCCCATGTTCCGATGTCCAGTTCAACTAACAGGAATTGAAATTGACTTTATCCCACCTCTAATATGATATTGTAGTCAGCTAAATTGCACTTCATTTCTATAATCTAATTAGTCTGATATGAGCATGTAATTACTCTGGATGGATGTTACGCTGTCTCCAAATATAGCATCAACTACAGTATGAAGTTTTGACAGCACAGTAGTCCCAGATGTCACATGTTTATTCCCTCCAGGGTGTCTGGGGAAGAGGAGAAGGTGAAGCCGTATTTACCCAAGGATAAGCAGTTCCTATTGACTCGCAATGGTAAGAACTGTGTGAACTCAAATCAAATTAAATGTTATTGATCACATACACATGGTTAGCAGATGTTATTGCGAGTGTAGTGAAATGCTTGTGCTTCTAGTTCCGACAGTGCAGCAATATCTAACAAGTAATCTAACAATTCCACAACAACTACCTAATACACACATCTAAGTAAAGGAATGGAATAAGAATATATACATATAAATATATGGATGAGCATTGACCGAGCGGCATAGGCAAGATGCAATCAACGGTTTAAAATACAGTATATACATATGAGATGAGTAATGCAAGATATGTAAACATTATTTAAGTGGCATTATTAAAGTGACTAGTGATCCATTTATTAAAGTGGCGCTTTCTCTACAATACTGTTACTTGTCCTTATTGTTGCTTTAGTAATGTATATTTTGTGTGTGCCTACAGTTCCCTGCTACAAGCGCTGTAAACAGATGGAGTATTGTGATGAACTGGAAGCCATCATAGAGGAGGATGACGGAGATGGAGGATGGGTCGACACCTACCACAACTCAGGTTGGACACTTTAGACATTTCCTGTGACTATGGTTCATTTTCTTGGGTCTTTTATGTTGTAGTGCAATATACCTTCATTTATTGATGTGCTGCAGAGTGCAGTTTCAGGAATACATTATAAATAAAGTTAGCTTTTGGGTTTGTTTGTCCAGGAATGTTATATTTCAAATTGATATTTTAGGTATAGGGGGAGTTACAGAAGCTGTACGAGAAATCTCATTGGACAACAAGGTAAATTTGATGGACCATTTACGTTTTGTTTTTGAATCCTAGTAATCTGCATTGATAGTGAATGTTTCAAACTAACAACCTTAGATTAATACCATTGCAGACGTCTTAAAATAGTTGTATTCCTTTGTTTTGAAAGGACATGAACATGAATGTGAACTCTGGTGCTAGTGGGAACGGTGATGATGATGATGATGAAGACGAGGCAGCAGATATGGAAGGTGTCTACTCTCTACTCCTCAAGGAATATTCCAAAGATTTGTTTAACTAAACCAAGATAGACCACAGCCCTTTGTTTCAAACGGGAACAAATGAGTCATAGTGGGCAGAGCCAAGCACAAGCTAGCGAGATCCTATTGGTGCATTCTAGCACACATGTGCATATTTCCATTAGGGAACACCTACTCAAGTGGGTTTGTGCAATAACTCAACTCGCCTTTGCACTCCTAAACAACACCGTTTTTTAAAACTTTGGCAAAGGGTAAAGTATACAAAACTTACTTGATTATGTTTGTAGCATATTTTTGTTTTGGGAACAGAAAATTGAATTGAGATCAAATGTGTAATCGATGAGAAAATTAGCAGAATGTCGGCCAAAATCCATCTTGTTCCGTCTTCTCCCACTCCCGGCCGCTGGGCTTCCACTCACTACCATATTTGATAGGGAATGGAAACTCCAAGCGGATGCTTCACATTTATACGTCCGGTGAAATATCTGTCTCATTGTTTACGTGGTTATACTTCACTAGTTGTGATGTGTTTTGTCCTATTTTTTTTTTTGTATTTTTAACCCCCGCAGGAGGCCTTTTGGTAGGCCGTCATTGTAAATAAGAATTTGTTCTTACATTACTTAACTATGAAAGTCAGTTAATGGTTCAGTTTGTCTTGTTCTGTTTTTTCAGAGTATGAGGAGAGTGGACTACTGGAAACAGATGAGGTCAGAAGTTCACAGTATTGTTGTAACTTTTATTGTACATTGCTTCTGTTTCCAGGAAGTGTCTTTATTCCCCATTTTTCACTTCAGTTTTTTTTTCCCCTCATATGTCTCTAGGCCACCCTGGACACCAGTAAAATGGTGGACTTGTCTAAATCCAAAACGGGAGAGGCTGGGAACGATGACATCCTGCAGACTCGAACGTATGACCTCTACATCACATATGACAAATACTATCAGACTCCTCGACTCTGGCTATTTGGATACGATGAGGTAACACACTTACTGTACACTGACTCTGTACCGGTACCCCCTGTATATAGCCTTGCTACTGTTATTTTATTGTTGCTCCTTAATTATTTGTTGTTTTATTTTTTACATCAGTTTATTTTAGTAAATACTTTAACACATATTTTTCTTACACTACCTTAAGCAACAATGCAGTTAAGTAAGCATTCACTGTAAGGTCTACACCTGTTGTATTCTGCGCATGTGACAAATAAAATGTATTTGATTTGTAAACTAGCTCTCAGCAGTACAGAGTCAGCTTAGTGTAACTGGGTTTCTAGGGTAGACTAAAAAGTGCATCCTATGTGCACAGTAACAAAACATGTTGGCATCTAGATACTGCTGTGTCCTTTTGGATTGCATTGTGAATATTACTGAGAATGTAAATCCCAAGATGCGTTCTTACAGCTGAGGAAGAATGATGTCTTTGACTTACCTGGGAAACCGAGTTCCTGGGTTCTATGTTCTGTTTACCATTTCCCCTCTCACTCCTACAGGACAGACAGCCCCTGACAGTGGATCAGATGTACGAGGACATCAGCCAGGATCATGTGAAGAAAACAGTCACCATCGAAAATCACCCCCACCTACCACCCCCGGCCATGTGCTCTGTGCATCCCTGCAGGTAAAAGCAAGAGATCATGAACACGCTTTCAGTGACTCAAAATCGGAGGAGTGCTGCTCTAGGATCAGGTCCCCCTTTCTATTCATTATAATCTAAAACTGATCCCACATCAGAACTCCTATTCTGAAAAACTTTGAGTACGGATCCGACTGTACTACTCATCGAGGGAGCGCTTATGGTCCTGTAAACTAATGTTGCCACTTCCTGTTTTCCAGACATGCTGAAGTGATGAAAAGGATCATCGAGACGGTGGCGGAAGGGGGAGGAGAACTTGGAGTTCATATGCATCCTTTAAGTGAATTGTCGGCTCAGTTGAAGTCAAGTGTTTTAATGCAGCTTGGTGATTTAAGTGTATGTATCATTATGTAAGGGATAATCGAGGGCCTATGTGTTCTATGGAAAATAATGAATGACTTTACACAGAGTTGCATTAATTTCCAGGGAACGAGTTGATTATTCCTTTCATACCATGGCTATAATTTAACAAATGTGCTGCTTGAAATGTTTTTAACATCCACTGAAGTAGCTAGCAAGTTTACTAGATAACTACAGTAGTTGTCTTGGTAACCAAACAAAGAAACCGTCAGTCGTAGCTTGCTGTTATGAAAAATCTAATTCAATGTTTTCAATTCGACTTTTGCTTTCAAACGCAGCTCAAACACGGTAGAATTCAATGGCTTTAGTTGAATTCTAACGTGCTGATATACTGTGCTTTATAGTGAAACGAGTATTCAAAAATGCAATGGTATAATTCAATGTAACCCAAGCTAAGGTGAGATGTAAATAGAAGTGATCTTGCTAATACTGTTTCTCTTCCATTCTTGCCTACACATTATTCCTTAACTTCATGTTTCAGGTATCTGTTGATTTTCTTGAAGTTTGTCCAGGCCGTCATCCCCACGATAGAATACGACTACACAAGGCACTTCACCATGTAGCTCCATCCTAC
The DNA here is from genome assembly GCF_016432855.1 of Salvelinus namaycush. NCBI lineage: Eukaryota > Metazoa > Chordata > Actinopteri > Salmoniformes > Salmonidae > Salvelinus > Salvelinus namaycush. The sequence goes on from NC_052313.1 coordinate 54,501,799, forward strand.
AGAGGTGTAGGCCACTCTTGCAAACATTTTTGAGTGTAGGAGGAATCTGTCTTCTGGCTGGCAGCGTTGGTGGGGTATGGAATGTTGTCTCTTGGAATGACTCTTGGAGTATTCTGGGTACTCTGACCCTCTGTGTGGGAATAGGATGAATCGCTGAGGGGTTGATGGGTGTATACAGATGTTGGTAATGCTGTAATCCCAATGATGTAATGGCTTTATGTGGTGACTGATCTCGCAGTGTTTTTGTCTGGAAGATTCTCACTCTGTACTTGGCAAATGCCCAGCTCTGTCATAAACAACCATTCAAAGATAACTATATTTATTTTACATTAAGTCACTGACAGATAGGCTTTCAAGTTTTCTCCATTTTGTTTTTATAACCACACAAATCTTTTTTTTTACCATAGTAATGGTGCCACTAATGTCCTCTCAAATGCTTACCAATTAAATGTTGTTGAAAGAAATCGAACAAATGTTTTGTCCACTTTGCATTATAGCTTTTTCAGTGTGATGTGCTGGACAAATGTTTGGACCTCTTTACTGGTTCAGACCAATGCCAGTTTGTCTTCATGGTGAAGTGTACATGGTTTATTGGGCCCAGGACCATCGTTGGTTCCTGTAAGTGAGGTTGGTGTCCTTTTTTTTTTTTTGCTGCCCAGCTCTTTTTTTTAATTTCTTTTTTTTTAAGCCCTGCTCCTAGTTCCACTGTCTTGTCCTGTAGAGATGACGTCATGATGATTGTGTTGTAGGAATGTGAGCGTTACCTTTTTGTGTGATGACATGCAAGGTTACCTGTATCACCAGATTATTCAAAGACACGGTATATCATCAGGAGTTTGACTGAGTCTTCTCAAATATATAAAGACGTCAGTTCTGCACATTTGGCTAAGGGTCTGCACAGTGCATTCATTGTTAACTATAGTACTCTTCTCATAACAGTATGTATAACTCACTCATTAATGCTGAAATATTGACTGTAAAATGTCTGAGTAACTGACTCCAGAGTACTTTCTTTTCCCAAGAATCAGCTGGACAGGTTGTGGCTCTTTCTCTTATCTGTTGATCCTACAGACTCCTTGTGTAACAGCTGTCTTAACACACTGAACATTTTTAAAGTAATGTACATTTATATCAATAAAAATCCCCAATATGATGGATTGTATACATTATGCCGTTATAAAACTACCTACCACTGGGTGAATGCCATTGAGATCATGCATTATAAAGCACATATGGCATCTGAAATTATTTTATTTTCTCAACAAATTGATAGCTAGATTAAAATGTATGCATGGTTTATGAATAGATAAGGTTATGTAATGAGATTGTAGCCAGACTGACTGTTCAAATAATAATTCGTATTTTATTTAACCTTTTTTGACAGTGAGTCATTCTGAAACCAAGGTCTCTTTTACAGATGAGCCCTGTATACACATCAATATTAATGGGCAGAATCTGACTTAGAAAATGTAATATCACTCTGGTAAGTATACCAGCGTGTGTGCCTCATTTAAAAGGAAAAAAAGTCACTTATTTTGTTGACTTAGAGACGAACCCCCTCTTTGCTCTCATTTAATTGGCCGAAGGTTCTGTCGTCATTTTACTGCGACGCACAATATTTTCACTTGGTTTTCCATATTGCTGTCAGATCAAATCTACTAGCGACTGGTGCGTGGAGGTCACGTTATGGTGTTTTTTTTTTTTGGACATGTCTCAACTATATCCCACGATCTTACTTTGTGTTTATGGATTCTTCTCTAATCTCCGACCTTCTGAGCCTTTCTTAACTGCGTTTTTGATGGGCCCTGATAAAAACCTTACTGAAACAGAGGTAAGTGGAAGGACGAGCATTAGCTTCTTGTTCATTGTGCAGAAAGCAACTGCATTTAGCTAGCTAAATCTACAAAATAACGTATTGTTTACATGTGAATATCTGTAACGCTAATGCAATCATATGCTAATGTTATATTTTTTTTTACATTTCTTTATATCACCAATATAACGTTACAGCCAAGAGAACCGTTGGCTCTTCTGTAATATTATCTTACTAACATTGTTTCTGTGTCCTCGTGCTAATCCAGTTTGACTGCAATCCTTGAAATATTTTCTTAATAGGACCACTAGCTCATGTGGTCTCAAATCCTTTGAAAAAAAGTCTCAAATCCGGAAATAATTGCTTTCCCCTTGTGGCACCAATGAAGAAAGGTAGCCTAGTTAACTAATATGGAGGTTACTTATTGCTTTGTAATAGCTAAACAGGCAGCAACCTTGAATATTAGCGTTGCATCACATTTTTGTCCATTGGAAGCGTTTATCTATTTTGTACTTAGGAGTGAATTACAATAACATGGCTGACGTTGTCTACATATCCTCTGTCCACAGCTTGTAAATGAAATCTACCCAATATGGACCTATTCCTACCTTGTGTTACTCTTCCCAGTCTTCCTGGCCACGGACTACCTGTGTTACAAGCCTGTGCTGATCCTGCAGGCGGTGAGCTTGGTCGTGACCTACGTTATGCTAGTGAAGGCCCAGGGCGTGCTGGCCATGCAGCTTCTGGAGGTGTTCTTTGGCCTCGCCACTGCCACAGACATAGCCTACTACTCTTACATCTACAGTGTGGTGGAGCCGGCCCAGTACCAGAGAGTCACTGGCTACTGTCGTAGTATTACATTACTGGGCTCTGCCGCTGGCTCGCTGGCTGGGCAGCTGCTAGTGTCTGTGGCTCAGATCCCGCTGCTCTACCTCAGTATTATCACATTGGTGTCGGCCGTCTTGGCCTTCGTGGCGCCCTGGTTTTTGCCCATGCCCGGTAAGAGCTTGTTCTTCCATAAGAGCCAGGGGACAGAGGGGGAGAAGCCGGTGCATCAGAACAGCAGGGTTCCCATGGATGAAGCAGAGGACCCTGAGAGCAAAATACTTCTGAAGATTGATGAGGTCACCATGGTGAGCTGCTTTTTTTTTTTGTGATCTTTTTATTGTTATTGGTAAGACAGGTCACCATGGCCTCTTTGAAGGACTGAGTAGTGTTGTTGTTGAACCATGTTGCAGCTCTGAGTTAAAACCATTCATTGTTGTTTATTAATTGATGTCATGCAACTCTGCTGTCCCAAATTGAAAGACACTAGATTGACACAATCCTGATTGACAACATTGAATGTTGCAATACTAGAGCATTTACAAAAAAGACATTGAACTAAAACCTTGCTTCATCACTTTCAGGAAGCAGTTTTTTTCAGAGCATTTGAGTCTGTTGATTCTTACGCAAGTTCTTACTCAACTCTGTGTACAATTTTCTTCACTCAGGTCGTGACGGCCAGTGATGGTGGTGGTGCTAGCAGTGGCTTAGTGGATGTGTTAAGGATTCTATGGGAAGACTTCCTGCAGTGCTACTCATGCCCTGCCCTCCTGGCTTGGTCGGTGTGGTGGGCCCTCTCTACTTGTGGCTACTTCCAGTTGGTCAACTATGTTCAGGCCCTGTGGGAGAAAGTCCTGCCCTCCCAGGAGTTTGAGATCTACAATGGATACGTGGAGACAGTCTCCACCTTGTTAGGTAAACTTGATGAAGTACCGTTTCAGATGAATTAGAACCTGAGAAGATACTACTTGAACTGATTAAAGAATAGTCTTGCGTTACCGTACTTCCAGGTCAGCCTGGAAGCAGAATCTAATCAAATAAGAATGCACATTTTAATTTCAATGCATGTCCTGTTTGTCTGCTGACTGATCACACCCCTGGTGTCTGTGCTTAGGTGCGTTAGCAGCCTTCGGGGTGGGCTCAATCAAGGTCTCCTGGGCAGTCTGGGGAGAGCTGGCTCTCTGCATCTTCTCAGTGGTCATGGCTGTGGCTGTGTACCTCATGGACACCATCAGGAACATCTGGGTGTGCTACACCTCCTATGTGGTCTTCAGAGCCACCTACATGCTGCTGATAACCATCGCTACGTGAGTAGGACAGACAGACATCCTGACCTACATGCTGCTGATAACCATCGCTACGTGAGTAGGACAGACAGACATCCTGACCTACAGTACATGATATAACCATCGCTGCGTGAGTAGGACAGACAGACATCCTGACCTACAGTACATGATATAACCATCGCTGCGTGATTAGGACAGACAGACATCCCCTGAAAACCATATGATGTCCAGGGATTTAAAGTTTGTTATTAATGTTTGGACTCAATTGTATCATTGCTGTAGGCTTCTACTGTAGCTAGCTGTCTACCTATGATATCTTAACTGTGTTCAATTTCATCTTTCTACTGTGTATTCAAACTCCACCTTTATGTTTTAAATTGTGTTTCTGAAGACAATGTTTTGTGCTCCACCAGGTATCAGATTGCTGCCAACCTGAGTATGCAGCGATATGCCTTGGTGTTTGGTGTGAACACTTTCATTGCCCTGCTGCTTCAGACTCTGCTTACTGTTGTGGTAGTGGACTCTGTCGGGCTGGGCCTGGACATTTTCCCACAGGTAACTTATCTAAAGACAATACTATCCATGATGTTTGGATGTAAAATATGTTTTGTTTTTAAAAAGAGTCGTATTACTGTTACAACACTGATGTAGCTTGATAAATATTTTCTCTCTCTCTCCGTCTCAGTTTCTCATATACGCCAGCTACTTCGCTGTGATCGCAGTGATCTTCCTCATGGCCGGGCTGTACAAGCTGGTGTTGAGGAGAAGATCCCGGCCAGCGGCCCAGCCTCAGACTGATAGTGGAGAGACTGAGTCAGACTGCCTTAGCAGAGACTCTCCTCCCCGCAATGAGCTGCAGCAGATCACAGGGACATGACTACCTGTTTATGGTGCAGTACTACAAAGAGGAACAAGTCAGGACCCAATTCCATTTAAACTCAGTCAATTCAGGATGATTTGAAATGGAATTGACCCCAACCGTGGTCATCACACTATGCAAGTGTGTTGTACTCCTTCGCTTGCTCAAACACATCATTCATGGATTGGGTGCAGGCCTAAAAACACTTGCAGAGTATAACATTTTAATGTTTATATGATAGCCTTATGGGTTTAATGAAAATGTGTAGTTCGCCTATATTTAGGCTTTGTTTGTGATTTCCAATTTTTTTTGTCACACAAAAGCTGTATTTGTGGTGTATGTTACATAGTCTACTATCTGATTTTCCCACTTTAAATCGTTGACTTAACTACCAAAGTAAGTCAATGGATAAGCAATAAATGTTACATTCTCAACTGCTAGAAATATCTTATGAATTGTTAGAGTTCAATTGTTGCAAGAATAGCTTTTTATAAAATGTACCCACTGAAGCATCGAATCAAATGTCGCAAAGATTTGATTGATCAGCAATAGATTGTCAAGTGTCTTAAGATAAATATGGCCATCTAATATCTAGCTATAATATCTATCTAATATCTATACTATGTATTAACCATACATTCATGGGTCAAAAATGAAACGCATATGTAAGTGATTGACATGGAGTTGGAGGCCATATTTACAGTATATTATTGTATTATAATCACTGGCCTTGAATGTAGGTCTACTACTGAAGTGGTTCAACTATACTGTATTAATACAAATTAGCTTCTTATTTTTTTACTATCAATACAAATCCCAGTAGTTGGAAGGCTGAGCGCTGTAGCAGATGACTGAAGCTGATGTTCTGAGAGCTTGGTTGGTCACTGAAAGACCAAAAGCACCTACAGTACATGTTATAACTTACCGGTTACACAACATGCTGCCTCTATATGTTACAAGAGCATCCCCTAAAATAGTAAAAAGTTTAGACTCGTTCTGTTTTCTTTAGTCATAATGAGAATCTTGTCATCTTCAATCATGTTAACATATTTATTTCATGATACTAAGGCCTGGATTCAATCAGATCAAGTGTTAACTGGCGTTAGCTGACACCCGCTAATCGAAGTGTAGATTACATCTCACATTCCAGTGTTTTAACTTGTAAACAAGGCTGCATGGGATTTCTCTTTAACGGGACTCCATGCAGCCAATGGCAAGGTCCGCTTTAGCTATTATACTGGGAGCAGCTTGTGGATTTGACAGCTCTAAAGCAGTTCCACCTCCGACACTGCCAAAACAACCGCTATGCAAATGTCTGCTGAAGCAGGTAGGATTGAATAGAGCACCTAGTTATAGTAGGCTTGTTACGGATCAATGAATGTTTATTTAATATTTTTACAATATGTTCATTTTGACTTCACAGTCACTACATTCTCTCTTCAGTCTTCCCTGTTCTTGTGTGTAATGTTTTTCAATAAACAAATAGTTTTGTAGTATAAAATGTTTAGAAATGTGGGACATTTGTTTCTTGTTTCTGAATACAAACATTTGTGCTCATGTCACCAAGCATGCATGGTAATATCAATATGTATTTAAAACAACAACTCCAGTGTTGAGAGTTTGCAGCAACCTGGTTCTGGTTACATAAATATACAAATGTAGCTTCTAATCCAGATACTGCAATACTTGCAATTACCACATGTCTATGTAATTAGTACTGTAACTACCTAGTAATTCATATACTGTAACAAAGTGCTTCCTTATTAACATTCAATTAGCCATTTCAGAAGGAAGAACAGGGTGATTTATTTCAAGCAAATGTATATATATAGTTTTTTTTTCTTAACATTCTTAACATTAACATTCTTAAATTAAACACATTCTCTTTGGTAAACAAGCACATTGACAACAGTCAGAACTGAAGCCGTCGTTGCAGAGTATCAGGAAACGCCACAAAGTAAGATGAAATGCGACTTCTCACAAAAAGGCCTGAGGTTCACAACACAGAGGAGAACAACGAGATACCATCTAGAGAACACTTCTCATAGCCAGACGGAGAGGCTGGACACCTGAACAAAATATATAAATAGGTAGAAAACATTCCTTGATCTACATCTGAATATAAAGTATATTTATAAAATCAACACAACCTCTTCTAGTGTTCTATAACCTACACTAGGTGAGGTCCAATACTCCAGTCCCCATGGTAACATTACCACTATAATGGCCACAAAGTGAATCCAATGAGATAATATGTAGTTCCTACTTCACACATTCAACAGTCCAGTATGGAAGCTATGGATAGGGCTGCTCGTCTTCCTCATTGTCCTCAGACTCTGTAGAGGAAAGAAAGAGATGACCAATGTTACCAGTCAGTGACTGCTGTTATAACACATGTTATAACCACTTAAGATAGACTCCATAGCCATTCTGTATCCAGGGTTATCACTAGGGATGCCGGGTGGGAGATTGTGTGTGTATGTGTGAGGCGCTCACCTGCTGTGATGGAGTGGTTGAGTTGGGCCAGCATCCTCAGCATGAATGAGGCAGGTACAGAGATGGTGTTCCTGGTCTCCTCCAGCATCAGTTCATTACGGAAGGTCACCTACAGGACACACAGAGCACCAGGTGTCAGGAGATCAGAGGTTCCAATGGCTTCATCAATGTCACTATGATGAGAGCCTTTCTTTCCTCCACACACGTGTTTGATTGTAAAGCACACAAATCAGTGGAGGCTGCTGGGGGGAGGACGGCTCATAATAATGGCTGGAACGGAGCGACTGGAATGGCATCAAACACATGGTAACCATGGTAACCACGTGTTTGCTGTATTTTATACCGTTCCACCTACTCCACTCCAACCATTACCATGAGCCTGTCCTCCCCAATGAAGGTGCCACCAGCCTCCTGTGACATGAATACATGTATTTATGTCACACCTCTTCAGCGAGTACTCTGTTGAATGATGGGGATTCCTCCATCGGTGACCAGATCTTGATGTTGGAATCTATCCCTGATGTGGCTAACACTGGAATGAACAGGAACATTCAAAAATGAATATACGGGTAACTGACAAAATAAAGGAAACTCCAACATAAAGTGTCTTAATAGGGCGTTGGGCCACCACAAGCCAGAACAGCTTCAAAGCACCTTGGCATAGATTCTACAAGTGTCTGGAATTCTATTGGAGGGATGAAACACCCTTCTTTCAAGAGAAATTCCATCATTTGGCGTTTTGTTGATGGTGGTGGAAAACGCAGTCTCAAGCGCTGCGCCAGAATCTCCAATAGTGTTCAATTGGATTGAGATCTGGTGACTGAGACGGCCATGGTATATGCTTCACATCGTGTTCATGCTCATCAAACCATTCAGTGACCACTCGTGTCCTGTGGATGGGGGCATTGTCATCCTATGGGGGCATAGGCATGGTGGCCAAAATGATGGCCTGCCCAGCATATTTATACATGACCCTAAGCATGATGGGATGTTAATTGCTTATTTTGGCAGTTACAGTGCATTCAGAAAGTATTCAGACCCCTTCACTTTTTCCACATTTTGTTCCGTTACAGCCTTATTCTAAAATTAATTAAATTAGAAATGTTTGCAAATTTATTACAAATAAAAACAGAAATACCTTATTTACATAATTATTCAGACCCTTTGCTATGCATCCTGTTTGCATTGATCATCCTTCAGATATTTCTACAACTTGATTGGATTCCACCTGTGGTAAATTCATTGGACATGATTTGGAAAGGCACACACCTGTCTATAGAAGGTCCCACAGTTGACAGTGCACGCACGTCAGAGCAAAAACCATGCCAATTCGAAGGAATTGTCCGTAGAGCTCTGAGACAGGATTGTGTCGAGGCACAGAACTGGGGATGGGTACCAAAACATTTCTGCAGCATTGAAGGTCCCCAAGAACACAGTGTCCTCCATCATTCTTAAATGGAAGAAGTTTGGAACAACCAAGACTCTTCCTAGAGCTGGCCGCCCGGCCAAACTGAGCAATCGGGGGAGAATGGCCTTGATCAGGGAGGTGACCAAGAACCTGATGGTCACTCTGACAGAGCTCCAGAGTTCCTCTGTGGAGATGGGAGAATCTTCCAGAAGGACAACCATCTCTGCAGAATTCCACCAATCAGGCCTTTGTGGTGGAGTGGCCAGACGGAAGCCACTCCGTAAAAGGCACCTGACAGCCAGCTTGGAGTTTGCCAAAAGGCACCTAAAGGACTCTCAGACCATGAGAAACAAGATTATCTGGTCTGATAAAACCAAGATTGAACTCTTTGGCCTGAATGCAAAGTGTCAAGTCTGGAGGAAACCAGGCACCGCTCATCACCTGGCCAATACCATCCCTACGGTGAAACATGGTGGTGGATACATCATGCTGTGGAGATGTTTTTCAGCACCAGGGACTGGGAGACTAGTAAGGATCGAGGCAAAGATGAACGGAGCAAAGTACAGAGAGATCCTTGATGAAAACCTACTCCAGAGCTCAGGACCTCAGACTGGGAAGAATGTTCACCTTCCAACAGGACAACGACCCTAAGCACACAGCAAAGACAACACAGGAGTGGCTTTGGAACAAGTCTCTGAATGTCCTTGAGTGCCCCAGCCAGAGCCTGAACTTGAACCCGATCTAACATCTCTGGAGAGACCTGAAAATAGCTGTGCAGTGACACTCCCCATCCAACCTGACAGAGCTTGAGAGGATCAGCAGAGAAGAATGGGAGAAACTCCCCAAATACAGGTGTGCCAAGCTTGTAGCGTCATTCCCAAGAAGCCTCGAGGCTGTAATCACTGCCAAAGGTGCTTCAACAAAGTACTGAGTAAAGGGTCTCAATACTTATGTAAATGTGATATTTCCGTTTTTTTTATTATTATATACATTTGCCCCCCCAAAAATGGGGTACTGTGTGTAGATTGACAAGGAAAAAAACTAATTTAATCAATTTTAGAATAAGGCTGTAAAATAACAAAATGTGGAAAAAGTGAAGTGGTCTGAATACTTTCCAAATGCACTGTACCTGTACCACAGCCTTCAAGCCTTTGAGTTGTAAGAGCCAGACTGGGTGTTCACTAAAACCACCTTCAGTGTGAGACTGTCAGAAGCAGTGAACTCACGTGGTTCGTAGGGGTGTGGCTGCAGACAGTTGATAACGTGCTGGTCTGCCTCCAGCAGCATTAGGTGTTCCCCTGTCTCTCTGTCCCAGATGAAGATATGACCACAGTCTGAGCCGCTCAGCACAAACTGGTCACCCCAGAAACAACACTGATTGGTCTATAAACAACAACAACAACAAAAGCTTGAATGAGTATTCCACATAGCTACTTCTCAATAACTAAAGCATTGTATGTTAAATATAGCTGACAAGAAGTTGAAGCCGTTATCACCACATATTGCCCAAGGTCCCCCTCTGGTGGACTAAATCATTAATTCAAGCTTGTCTTAATCCTCAGTACTGTTATACTGTACTGTACCATAGTCCTGGAATTACGGTGGCCCTTGTAGATCTTTTCTACTGAGGGCTTCCCGATACGGCGAGTCTCGCAATCCGCCAACTCTTTCTTCTCTTTCCGCCGCCGAAAAATCTCCTGGATCCGCGCAGCAGCAGAGCGCCTTTCGGAAGGATATACAACATGTCTGTAGAGTCATTAAATCCAATCAAAGTCAAGCCACATGAGAAGTGTAACTTCTGTATGGCAGGTTTGATTGAATGCACTGAGCAACAAGGAAACGCCCAACATCAGTATGCCAGTTCCTACTGTTCTATCAACGTTATTTAAACTACTGATCTGACACATCTATTGTTAGTGATGAAGAACTCATTCTTAGTTGTTGTTGCCATGGCAAATAATTACCTGAGTACTCTTTCCCCTAATTCTGATCCTCTCAAATTAAATCTATGGAAGGAAGGGAACAACACATCCACTTTAATAGCCAGACATGACTCTAGTAGTTCAATGATTAACTGTGTAGGCCAGCTATGCCTCAGTCAATGCAATCATAGTACCATACCTTTGCATCCATTCCCCAGGGGGCTGTGGTGTGGGCTCCTCTCCCATGCCCCCCACCTCTGACTGGCTGAGGGGTGAGATCTGCCTGGTGTCGGACACCTGCTCTGGGCTCCTGATCCGCGGGGGTTCCCCCTGGTCGCTGGCGCCACCGCTGGAGATGTCCAGTTGGATGGTGCTGCTAGTGGTGCCCTGGTCGCTGTATGTCAGACTCAGGACTGGTTCCCCAGGAGGCGGTTGGAGACTTCCTGTCCCCATGCCACTCCTACGGCTCCTCGGGCTCTCCATGGAGGAGGAGAAGCTGGCTGTTGATGTTGGTTGAGACGGGGCTGGATTCCCTAGCACCATAGCCTCCTGGTGAAGCCCACTACCTTGTGGAGCTGCTGCAGGGTCTACCCTGGGTCGTGGCTGTGGACGGGCTCCTCTGTTGTTCTGGGCCTCGCTGGCGTCCTCAAACCAGCGTGACAACATGTCTGACATCCTCTGCATCAGAGACACTCCAGGCCTGGACTCTCCTACAGGAGGAAGAGGGTTCAAAATCCATCATATTACTCATAGAAAGTGATGTGAAAGTTCACATAATCTAATAATATCATGCTTATGTATAATTGTATTGTGTGTTAATCCATGCAATATATATATATATATATATATATATATATATATATATTTTTTTTTTAAATGTAACCTTTATTTAACTAGGCAAGTCAGATAAGAACAAATTCTTCTCTTAGACCACTGCACCACTCGGGAGCAATAGGACCGAGTGAGAGTGCACTTCTGTCATCGATAGCACATGTGTTGTGTCAGCTGTGCGTTTAGGTGAGTGGGGACTTAGTGGGGCGGGGAGCTTCTCTTACCGTCCCTCTCCCTCTCGCTCTCTGGCCGTGACAGGGGTCCAGTGTCTGACCAGTCTCCTCTCAGACGCAGACGCTTCTGCTGAGTCTCCTTCTGCTAAGAGAGAAACACAGTGACATTTCACCACTCACAGCACAGCACAGGCACAGGCCTGACCAAAATAACCTCCCTTTCCCTATGGCTGAGACCCCCCACTCCCCTCCTCTTCCCTCCATTGGGGGCTCACATTCCCGGCCCTCACTGCCAGGTGGCTCTGGCAGGCGATACCAGGGGTCTCATACACAAGAAGGAGGGGGACAGGGAGGTTCATCTTAGTGCACATAGGTTACACTAGTTCTGTGGTGTTTGTACAGGAACCGTGACGTTACCTGGTGTTGTATGTATCGAGTTCTGCACAAAATATGCTGCCTCACCCTGCAGATTACCAAGAAGCCCTCTGGCTTATGTGTTCAGCAGCTGTGTGTGAGAACACAGCTCAAATGCCTTTCCCAGAACAGATTCAGACAGCAGACCGTTATCTACTGGTGAGGCAAAAATAGCCCAGAGATGGGACAACACATCACCCCCTCTTGTCAACACACACACACACACACACACACACACACACACACACACACACACACACACACACACACACACACACACACACACACACACACACACACACACACACACACACACACACACACAGCATGTCATGTGGTAGAAGCTTCCAGAAACTGGTGTGAGCGCACAGATGTTGTGTAAACACAAACTACATTCAAATATTTGAATCCAGTCTTTAGTTCTGTGATACACAGTAAGTGAGAGGAATGTTCTCACCTTGTTATCCTGCGACGGTCCCTTCAGCTCGCGTCCCTTGTCATCTTTAGGGTCAAACAGGTAGAGATAGTCTGAGGCATAGCTGGCTAGCACCTCCCTGCCGTCCCTACTGTAGGCCAATGAGGTCACGCGACATGACTTGTTGACCAGGTGCCTCGGTACGAACCTTGCACACATCCCTGCCACCCCGCTTCCTGTCTGGAAACCTGCAGAGTGGATGAGATGTATATAGGAAATTATTATTTTCCATACAGACCTTCAGAAGAAAATGTTATTCTCACCACTGAGCCCAAAGACAATCAAACAGTGATTAACTATGTTATGTACTGTGGTAGTAGGATTCCTTCAAGACGACTGATATTGATAGAATTATTAGTTCATTTTTAGTTATCTGATTGTCTTGAGTTAATAATTATTATTATTATTATCTGGTCGGTGCTTGATTATATTTGTCCTGTTTCACACACGTACATTCTACACGTACATTCTACACGTGTGAATTGGAAATGTGTTTTTAGCATATCCCAAGTCCCCCTGAGACCCTCAGAGGGGTCACAGCCAGGGACCACCATTATCAACAGCGACCCTGGAGATATTAGGGTTAAGTACCCTGCTCAAGGTCACGTCAATACATTTTTTATCTTATCGGCTCCGGATTCAAACTAGAAACCTTTCTGTTACTGGCCCAACGCTCTAAACGCTAGGCTACCTGTAGCCGCCGTTGAGGTTGTGCATACCTGTTGCTATGGTACCCAGCATTCTCCTGTCATAGATACGGACTGAGCTGTCAGAGCAGCCAGTAGCCAGATAGAAGGATTCCACAGGGGATATGGCCATGGATGTTACTGCTCGCCGACAGTCAATCAGGATGTCCTAGTAAAAATAAAAGTTCAAGAAAACTTAATAAAGGGAACTCTGACATCGGTTGTTTGAGTAGTAGGTAAAACTGCTGGTAAAAATGGTGGCGAAAAGTCGTTAGTAAAAAGAAGATGCCTTTATACATATGTAACTACACATTAACATGGTAGTAATAACATCATAGTTACATAAGAATTGTTCATTTGCCTGTAATAGAGTTGAGCTGTACTGTCATAACGCAAACCTACCTTTTTACAGTTAGTTTGCCAGCAGCCAGGAGAAACTCGGACATCAAACCACCGGATTGTTCCATCCTCTCCACAGGACAGGAAAGAATGAGGGTCGCTAGGTACCGTCAATATCTACCAATAGAAATAGACAGGTTTTAGAATAGATATAGAACCTGCTCTGATTGGGCCGTCGAACAGAATTAGAATTCCTGTCTACTGATATATGTTCTGTGGGCTTTAGAATAGATGACTTTCACTGCAGCAACATGCCAAGGACTTATTTATGGTCCACATACCAGTCCTACCTTCCACAGCAATAACAGATGTTGAGGTAAATGTGATGTAGATGGAGATGTGACAGATTGGATACATTAATCAACTATCGTTATTGAATTACACTCCGATGGTGATAAGATTCAAATGCTGGATAACACAGACGCCCCCCCCCCCCCCCCTCACCTCGTAGGCGGCACCGTTATGGCAGTGGTACTGCAACACAGGGTCCATGTTGGAACCCCTCTCTACGTTGGTGAGGAAGATCTTGCCGTCGGCTGCTGCGGACACGATCATTCTGTCGTTGGTTTGGGGCATGAACTTGGCACTGAAGATATTGGATCGATGCCATGATGTAATGGATGCCTTGACCTGGAGAGTGGAGAAATAGTGGAGGACTTTATATTGGCACATATATTATCTCTCTGTCTCTTCTGCGTCCATTTGAACAACAGGTTGAAGCATGTGTTGTGCGGTGCCTTGATCATAAACAATGTTTTGGCCCAAAAAAAACATCTTACTTTCCGGCTATATGGGTTCGTGATGACCAATTTGTCATCATCTGATCCAGATAAGATGTATTCTCCTGTGTCGTTCCAGCATATCGTATTGACCTGTCATGAAAAACAATAACAGTTTGAAAACACAGGATATCATACAATTATCACACTGCACTTACACTGTTAATCACTTCTGTCAGGCATGTTGGTACTTACAGAGCCCGCATGGACATCAAGAGTGGCTTCAAGTTTCAGCCTTTGAACAAACTCTTTTCTTCCTACACGAAATCATTATGATACCATAAGAACAGTTTTAGGTATCCCATAAGGTAGTCCCTTTAACACAATTAGTATTTTATCCAACACAAATGTTTAAATACAATAAGTAGTCTTTGTAAAGTATGAATTTATATAAAACACTGCTAATAAAAGAACAGTCTGTCTTAGATCAATTCCTAGCGCTATGCTGTTGTAAAACATGTTACTAACAAACTGACACATACAATGACAATAAAGTAGTATTTAGACCATTTGTACATAACACATTTAATGAAAACGTTTGTCTCACCTAAGTAGTTACTCCTTGTAAAGTTGTTTATTTTGTTGGAACCGATGGTGCGTTTCCTAATATCCCAAATTAGATTGTTGGTACAGGGCATGGTGTCGAAACACTGTCGGCCTCACAAACAACACACTTTACGCAAGTATTACTGAAATATCTCCACCGAAAAAAGTTTAAGTCATGGTGTCTGACAATTTAGGCTACAAATGAATTTCTTTCTGGACTCTTCTTCTGTTTTAGTTCAGTCGCTACAATTGTCTCAATTTTGTATCGTCGTCTGGCTGGCAGACTTTCTCGAATGAACAAATCTATAGAACACACTGAAAAGTTTCACGTTGGTCTGTCATGAAGAAGGTCGTGCTGATGGTATGTAGCCAGGGAACGTGAGCACTGCGCAGGCCCAGATTACCCCCCCCCCCCCCCCCCCCCCACCCCACCCCCACACACACACAACTCCTTGTCCCTCCCTGTTTTGAGCCCGCTACTTCTTGAGCCCAAATATATTATTGAACTCTTTGTGATGATCGGCCTGTGAATTAGCCTGTGATAGTATGTGTTAGTTTTGGTCAAGGACAAATTATTATGGTAGAAATTAGTGCCTAGATAATAATAATAATACATTGAATTTATAAAGTGCTTTTCTTTGAAAAACAATCTCAAAGTGCCCCAGTATTTATATAATAACCTTATTATAATATTATAATAATAACCATAGATTCTAGTTTCATCAGACAGAAACCACATCTTCCTACCTGTGTTAAATCCATTGCGTCAGTTGATCATGTGTTTCATGTCAATTGAAAGTGTGTCCAAGAGTCAGTGTGCCTGGCTTCAGTTTATTTTTTACATTGTACCATTTCCAATCACGTGTGTAATTCTTGGAAAGTGAATTAGGATAGGCTCACTGTTCCCTACCAATGGCAGTGGTTGTGGGGCGGAGTTAACATTCAGTACAACCCCCCCTCCCCAATAATAGATGATTCCATCCAGTAAGCATCATAGATGATAGCCATGCCTGCTGTCAGCTAATGGTTCACACAATCTATTCTGTCTGATCAGTTCAAGTAGCCCAACGACAGGGTGTACCGGTGGTACAATAAAGCAAGTCGCATATAACTTTGATTCTAAACTGTTGGTGCCAAGTTTCAACAGTCACCAGACATGGCTTTAGTGGGAGTTAGAGCTTCATACCACAGAATTCTTAACCAGATAGAGCTTCTACTACCTGGTAAACTGAGACCCATTTACAACCATCCTGCAGGTAAGGACATTATCAATATTACAGCATCAGGTCCTACTAACCTGGCTGTATCACTCTCCTCATGTTGTCTATTGGTTCATGTCTCCTCATGTTGTCTATTGGTTCATGTCTCCTCATGTTGTCTATTGGTTCATGTCTCCTCATGTTGTCTATTGGTTCATGTCTCCTCATGTTGTCTATTGGTTCATGTCTCCTCATATTGTCTATTGGTTCATGTCTCCTCATGTTGTCTATTGGTTCATGTCTCCTCATGTTGTCTATTGGTTCATGTCTCCTCATGTTGTCTATTGGTTCATGTCTCCTCATGGTGTCTATTGGTTCATGTCTAAAAGTCTCCCCATCTTCAGAATACACTTTCTCAATATTTAGAAAATGAGATAAGATAATGTATCATTATCACCTCTGGATGTATTCTACTCTTCTATTTGGTAAATAAGAGTGATGTTCAATATAGTGGGACTGTGACTGTCACTAACCTCACCCTTATGAAGTACATTATTTAATGGACAAAAGAATGAGTAAACTTACAGTAGCAGTATATCGGGGTTGGTGAATGGACCCCTGGTCACGAGTGACCTCTGTGATGGGGTCATCGTCAATAGAGCAAACATAGTTTTATTATAGTAGTGTTGGAATTGTTTCAATGTGACTGGAGGAGTGTGTAGCTGATTATAACTTTGAGGTTAATGAGGACAAACAGTCTTGATGCTGCCCAGTCTGTCTGTCACATGCAAACTATCTGAACGTTGATGAGCTAGTACACAGGGCTCTTCTTCCAGTCCTGGGGAGATAACAGAGACGGACTGGTCATAGGGCAATTCTGGCAAATGCCAGATGGGCTGGTCCATCTTTAGCCTGGTGGGCCTGTCAAAATTGTGGGTTTTGACAAAATTATAATTATTTGGCTAATATCTGGGGTCTCAAGGGAAAAAATGGGCCTGTGTGTTAGAAATGCTTGGGACGATTTCTGGTCCCAGTCCGTCCCTAGGAGTTAGGGCTGATCTCTGAGCTATAGAAGAGTGGTACACAGAAGGTTGTTCCAAGCAGGGGTTCTCCATTCCTGGTTCATGGGATGTTGTTAATATCAAAATAGGTTGGCACCATGATAAAGCAGAGGGAAGTCAGTATGAGATGTAAAAGCACAACACATTAATAACAATTTATAGTTGATAAAACAACCAGCCTAGCTATCAAATAGACAAGAGAAGGGAAGACTATGAATGGACAATAGGCGTGTAACTAAATGACGTGCATGCCACTACATGCTGGCACTCTTCAATAAATTATCCCCCTTGGCAAGTTTTCAATTGGCACGGCATTGAAGTACAGGCAGTGGAAGGACAGAGACAAGCTGAGGGCATGAGAATGACAACAGGTGGAATTATCTAGGAAGGGATTTATCCAGTCACTTTCAATGTCGCCTCATCTTAAAACGTTTACTACAACGAAGCAGGTCGCAAAGTTTAATGCTTGACAACTTCTGTCACTTCACAGAAAGTCTGAGGCCTACTGGTTCAATTGGCATATAATTTTATTGTGGAATCAACCAACTTTTTGCACAAAACTAAATGTCACATAAATAACTGTAACGTTATGTATTCAACACAACTGTCATTGCTAACCTTATAATAATTAACCTTAATAATTAAACCACGTTTTATTTCGTCTGTAGGTCCAAAGACAGTTTTCTTCTGGGCACCAGTGTGTAAATGGGTAAGTGTTAAAAGATTTGCAGTGAAGCAGTTTAGAGGGTTCAGAGAGTTTTTAGAGGGTTCCAATAGTGTTTTGAGGGTTCTGAGAGTTGTTAGATGGTTCAGAGAGTGTTTTGAGGGTTCTGGGAGTGTTTAGAGGGATCAGAGAATGTTT
Organism: Salvelinus namaycush; assembly: GCF_016432855.1. Lineage (NCBI taxonomy): Eukaryota > Metazoa > Chordata > Actinopteri > Salmoniformes > Salmonidae > Salvelinus > Salvelinus namaycush. The sequence goes on from NC_052313.1 coordinate 54,519,833, forward strand.
TGAGGGTTCTGATAGTTTTTAGAGGGTTCAGAAAGTGTTTTGAGGGTTCGGTGAGTGTTTAGAGGGCTCTGAGAGTTTTTAGAGGGTTCAGATAGTGTTTTGAGGGTTCTGAGAGTGTTGAGAGGGTTCTGAGAGTGTTTAGAGGGTTCGGTGAGTGTTTAGAGGGCTCAGATAGTGTTTTGAGGGTTCTGAGAGTGTTTAGAGGGTTCAGAGAGTTCTGAGAGTGTTTAGAGGGTTCTGAGAGTGTTTACAGTACTCTGAGAGTTTTTAGAGAGTTCAGAGAGTTCTGAGAGTGTTTAGAGGGTTCTGAGGGTGTTTAGAGGGTTCTGAGAGTGTTTAGAGGGTTCTGAGAGTGTTTAGAGGGTTCTGAGAGTGTTTAGAGAGTTCTGAGAGTGTTTAGAGGGTTCTGAGAGTGTTTAGAGTGTTTAGAGGGTTCGGAGAGTGTTTAGAGGGTTCAGAGAGTGTTTAGAGGGTTCAGAGAGTTCTGAGAGTGTTTAGAGTGCTCGGAGAGTTTTTAGAGGGTTCAGAGAGTGTTTAGAGGGTTCAGAGAGTTCTGAGAGTGTTTAGAGGGTTCGGAGAGTGTTTAGAGGGTTCAGAGAGTGTTTAGAGGGTTCGGAGAGTTTAACATGTTGGTCATTGAGCAGACACTCTTATACTGAGTGCATACAGTTTTGTACTGGTCCCTCATGGGAATCGAACCCACAACCCTGGCGTTGCAACGGCCTGCTCTGTCAACTGAGCCACACGGGAAATTAAGACTCCACAGAGGCAGCATACAGAAACTCATAAGAAGCAATTGCATGTAAGAGTGGAAATGGGAGTTAATAATAATTAATTAGTAATGCCTGACCTGTGTCTACAAATTCCTTTCTGTCACGTGAACTGATTGAGGTCGCTTCTAGAGAATGAAGTCACATTTTATAAGCTCCTGTATGCTGCCTCTGTCTAATCTTAATATTCCATACAGTTAATGATCCACTCTCCGACCCTCCAAACAATGTGTTATATAATGGTCCTATGATGTAGTACACATATGCATGGTTGTGTGGCCCCCCCTCTCTCTCTCTCTCTCTCTCTCTCTCTCTCTCTCTCTCTCTCTCTCTCTCTCTCTCTCTCTCTCTCTCTCTCTCTCTCTCTCTCTCTCTCTCTCTCTCTCTCTCTCTCTCTCTCTCTCTTTATCTCTCTCTTTATCTCTCTCTTTATCTCTCTCTACAGGGTCTTGTTTTTGCAGGTCTGGCTGATATGACCCGACCAGCTGATAAATTGAGTCTCTCTCAGTCTGGAGTACTCATGACTACAGGTAATGGAGCAATGAGGACAGAGAGGACAGGAAGTGTGTGTTTGTGTGTGTTGTGTGTGTGTGCGTGTGTGTGCGAGTGTGTGAATGTGTGTGTGCCTGTGCGTGTGCATGCGTGTGTGCGAGTGTGTGAATGTGTGTGTGCGAGTGTGTGAATGTGTGTGTGCCTGTGCGTGTGCATGTGTGAATGTGTGTGTGCGAGTGTGTGAATGTGTGTGTGCGAGTGTGTGAATGTGTGTGTGCGAGTGTGTGAATGTGTGTGTGCCTGTGCGTGTGCATGCGTGTGTGCGAGTGTGTGAATGTGTGTGTGCGAGTGTGTGAATGTGTGTGTGCCTGTGCGTGTGCATGCGTGTGTGCGAGTGTGTGAATGTGTGTGTGCGAGTGTGTGAATGTGTGTGTGCGAGTGTGTGCATGAGTGCATGTGAGAGAGTGTGTAGCTTGATGACCCTTCAGATGAACAGTTCACTTATATAATTACTGGCATGGATTCAGACATGATGGCATGGCACTTTCACACCTGCCCCTGCATCATGGGTTTTCCATTGCTGCTTGTAAAAGCCCCACTGACTGTTAACAAGGACTGTAACGGTATGTCCCTGTGTGATAGCACTGTCCTTAAATTACACAAGATGACCCGTGCCTGTTTGAGACTACTCTATCGCAGACTATTTTCAATTAGAGATGAATATCGTGTTTTGGTCCTCGGATACGGCTAGTTACAAACCACTACTGGACGTTTTCCACAACGTGATGTCATTAGCTGTTGATTTGTGTTAAGGTATCCATTTTCCACTTCCAAACCCATCCCTAGGTGGCAGCAGCAACCGGGTCAGGTGCTGGGCTGTGCTAGCCAGGTGTTACTCTGGGAATCTTTTGAGCATGCCTTTGTATTTTCCTTTATGTAAATATTTATTTTGGTCACCATCACTTGAACCAACAATAACCTGCTTGGGCTGGCCGACCACCGAGTCTCACCAGAGCTAGCCCTGATCCTGGTCAGATGTCTCCTAGCCGGTACCCTCACATACAACACTGACTAGCCTTGATCCTGGTCAGATGTCTCCTAGCCGGTACCCTCACATACAACACTGACTAGCCCTGATCCTGGTCAGATGTCTCCTAGCCGGTACCCTCAAATACAACACTGACTAGCCCTGATCCTGGTCAGATGTCTCCTAGCCGGTACTCTCACATACAACACTGACTAGCCCTGATCCTGGTCAGATGTCTCCTAGCCGGTACCCTCACATACAACACTGACTAGCCCTGATCCTGGTCAGATGTCTCCTAGCCGGTACCCTCACATACAACACTGACTAGCCCTGATCCTGGTCAGATGTCTCCTAGCCGGTACCCTCACATGCAACACTGACTAGCCCTGATCCTGGTCAGATGTCTCCTAGCCGGTACCCTCACATACAACACTGACTAGCCTTGATCCTGGTCAGATGTCTCCTAGCCGGTACCCTCACATACAACACTGACTAGCCCTGATCCTGGTCAGATGTCTCCTAGCCGGTACCCTCACATACAACACTGACTAGCCCTGATCCTGGTCAGATGTCTCCTAGCCGGTACCCTCACATACAACACTGACTAGCCTTGATCCTGGTCAGATGTCTCCTAGTCGGTACCCTCACATACAACACTGACTAGCCCTGATCCTGGTCAGATGTCTCCTAGCCGGTACCCTCACATACAACACTGACTAGCCCTGATCCTGGTCAGATGTCTCCTAGCCGGTACCCTCACATACAACACTGACTAGCCTTGATCCTGGTCAGATGTCTCCTAGTCGGTACCCTCACATACAACACTGACTAGCCCTGATCCTGGTCAGATGTCTCCTAGCCGGTACCCCCACATACAACACTGACTAGCCCTGATCCTGGTCAGATGTCTCCTAGCCGGTACCCTCACATACAACACTGACTAGCCCTGATCCTGGTCAGATGTCTCCTAGCCGGTACCCTCACATGCAACACTGATTATCCCTGATCCTGGTCAGATGTCTCCTAGCCGGTACCCCCACATACAACACCGACTAGCCCTGATCCTGGTCAAATGTCTCCTAGCCGGTACCCCCACTTACAACACTGACATACTCTTAGCCCTCAAAATTATGAAAAAAGTAGGAAAAGCAAATATTGGATTTTTATACGCATTATGCAACAGTAACACATTTCTGAAGCAAAAACAACATTCAGATGCTCCAACTTTACCTGTCCCTTTACCTGTCCCTGTACCTGTCCCTTTACCTGTCTCTCCACTACTTTACAGGTGTTATTTGGTCCAGATGGTCCCTGGTCATCATTCCCAAGAATTGGTTTCTGTTTTGTTGCAACTGTTTTCTTGGTGCGTCAGGAGCCACCCAACTCTTTAGAATCTGGATGTGAGTGGAACAGACAGTTAGATACAGAGCTACACACCAACTTGTGCCCTATTCAATCAAACCATATTAGGGGGGAAAAATCATAAAAATGTGTCAATGTACCATATGTCAGTCATTGTCTGACAACAGGCTTGTTAAATACACAGTACCGCTCTGAAGGGCAAAGTGTGCTTGGTCACACATTTATGACAGCTAGTGACATTGTCCTTGGGCTTTGCCTTCTTTGTTGTGGTTTAAACCAGGCACATTATATGCCAAGCCTTCTGCCCTTGTGTTTTTCCTGTCAACTGAGTGATATAACCACAGAGATAAAGGTAGATCCTGTTCTGTCTCTATGGATACAACACTAAATAAGTCTGTGGTGTCTACTGCTTTGGAACGCGCATTTGGCAGAATTAGCTAACCGGCCCTAAAAGTAGTATTTATTTCTGTGAGATCACTAGACTACAGTCCATATCATACAATCTGTTACTCTTTAACTACTTGTCTTTCATTTGGTTACACTTTCAAATCAGAGATACGGATACTTTTATAAAGTCTGCCAGGGTCCTTGCCTGAATGTAAAGGATAGCATGCCTGCCAACTTGTCTTTGCACTCTGAGACCTATGATTAGTCTGTTTGAACCTTTATTTTGGTTTGTTAAGGTCGGAGGTCAACCCTGTCCCTCTGTGTTTCTAGGTACCAACAGGAAGTAAAGAAGCAACAAGAAGCAGAGGTTGCTGAACTAAAAATAAAGCAGTTAGCAGAGGCCCATCCATTGTTGGATTATTTAGAACTAGCGACACTAACTAACTAGTGGATCTGATTAACTTGATTAAATGCAATTTCATCTTTGAGGACTTTAACCACCACAGAATCTTCCAACTCAATAATACCCCTCCCTCTGCAAAGCACAATTCATGCTGTTAATAAGTATGAGGTGATGATGTGAGGATGACGGCAGGTCTGTGTGAGGATGATGGTAAAATATTAGTAAAAGGTAAGATTAGGCAAAGAAACATAAACATTTACAAATTCACACAACACTTTAAAGATGGTGAATATTTGAGTCTGATGATGGTTAATGTTGTATTTTTCAACGGTAACACTTTGTTTTAGCCTTTTACCTCTTTGTCTGATTTTAGGACGTTGTGGTATGTATATATTTATTGAAAATAAATTCTCAATTTTGGACAAAACTGTTCCTGACTTGAAGAAACCCTTCTCATGTGCATGAGGTTATTAATGGCCAACTTGATCATAAGCTAAGTTAAAATATAAATGTGGCTTCTTCAGTTTATTGTTTACATTGTGTCTTTGCCATGTACAGTCCACAATTACATTCAGTACGACACAACGTTTTGGAACGTTCATATAGAAACATGTAATATTGAACAAACATGCTTCTCGGATATGTAGACGAAGGTTGGAAACTAAGCGTGGCCCTGTTTTCTAGGAATTACGAAATGGGGTGGGCTCATAGTGTGGGCTATCTCTCCCTACCAATGGCAGTGGGTTTGGGGCGGGGTTTATATTTCAGTACCGCCCCTCAGGTGACACTCCTACATAATAGATTAGGCACTACGGGTAGATGAGCCTGCTTTCTGCCAATGGTTCATACAGGCTATTCTGTATTCTAGTTAGTATAGACAATCAATGACAGGGTGTACTAGATCTACAATACAGCACATACTATTTCTTTATTTTGAACTGTCGGTACCAAGTTCAACAAAAGTAGGAAATAAAACTCCTGTCTCCAGACATGGCTTTAGTGGGAGTTAGAGTTTCATACCACAGGATTCTTAACAAGATCGAGCTCAAACTACCTGCTAAACTGAGACCTTTCTACAACCATCCAGCAGGTAAGAACATCATTATTATCAGGCTCACCTCAACATGAGAAATCTGCATCACTTCCACTGTTCTCACCATCTTACAGTACAGACAATATGTATCATGTAAATGACGCCTGCTGTCTGTGCCTACTTATGAAAACAGCCTAACCAGTTCTGCTAGGGCGAGTATGAGGTGTTCTCTCATTTATGTCTGGAAGTAGCTAGCCAGCTAGCTAACTTTAGCCAGTTAGCTTGGGTGCTTGACTGCCGTTGTGAGGTCAGAACACTCGGATCAACCCTACTCCTCGACCAGAGCGTCCAGTGTGCGCTCTAAACGCTCCGAGAGCGAAACGCTCAGAATTTACAAACGGACAATCTGACAAAGCTCTGAATTTACGAATGGCCAGAGCGCACTCTAAACGCTCTCTGGCACTCCAGATTGAATTTACGAACATTTACAACGGACGACTGGTCGCGTGCATAGATACAGAACAAAAATACTAAATTGACTGGGTAGCGTCTCTGGCAACCGAACGGATAGAACGGACAATCAGCCGGCTTGGGTAGCAACCCCAGATTTGTGTCGGGACTATATCTTGTGGAAGGATGAAATAGTATGAATATATTAATTAAAAATAACAAGTCGAGAGCCGGCAAACGTGCCAATATATACTCCGAACACCGGCTTCAAGGGATTATCAACATATTCAAATAATGATTGACACATTTTCATTAAAACGTTATTTTCATTAATTTATACATACTGTTGCATCCTTCCACAAGATATAGTTCCGAAACAAATCTAGGGTTGCTACCCAAGCCGGCTGGTCGTTGGTTCTATCGGTTCGGTTGCCAGAGACGCGACCCAGTCGTTCAGTCTTTTAGTTCTGTATCTATGGACGCGACCAGTCCTTCGTTCTAAATGTTCCATTGTCATACTGGCTGGCAACGTTCTTATTCCTTGCTTGCTAGCTAGCCAACTACGGCTAATTTACTGTCACGTCAAAAAGTGCAGCCAGAATAACAGCAAAGTAACCGCATTTGCATTTGTTTAATCTGTTTTCTAGTTACATTTATTTAGAACCATCCATAACAATGAGCTAATGAGGCGCGATTTCTCCTGGCATAGAAAATGTGGTGCCTCGTCACAGGACACTGTTCAGAGGAGCTAGTCAACACAGCGAACACAATCACTTCAAACATAAACTGGAAAGAATGAAATCTAGCTGCACTTTGTTTCATTGTAACTTTTTTTCAATTGGCATTTCTTTGTATCCATAAAAATGATGCCAGACGATTCACGATTTCGATTGGCAGAGAAACGCTGCCTGCCTGTCTGTCCCGACTCCCTACACGTTCATTACTATGGGACACCTGGAGATCAGAGAGATAGACAGCAAGGTGTATACACAAATCTCAGCTGTAACGAAATGTTAGTCTAAAAGAAATGTGAGAAAATGTCTAGATGATTTTTACAGTGGAGATCATGTTTATACATTGATTGGCTGGGCTGATGAGACAGTGGATTGATCAATCAGATGGAACAGAGTAAATGGGCATTTTAACATCATAGATTTAGGGTGCGTTCGTAAATTCGCTCTGGTTATATACTCCGATATCAGAGCACTCGTCTGAGTGTGCCAGAGAGCAGAATAACTGATGAATTTACAAGGCTCAACACCCTTTGAATATGGCCGGTGTCAGTAAACCTCGGCAAAAAAAAGCGTAATTAAATTGTTGCCAGCATCACAGTTACAGTCACCGACGCTCTAGATAACATGAAAACAGCCTAACCAGCTCTGCTAGGGCGAGTAAAATGGTCAGAGTGAGGTGTTCTCTCATTTATGTCTGGAAGTAGCTAGCAAGCTAGCTAACTTTAGCCAGTTAGCTTGGGTGCGTGACAGCCGTTGTGAGGTCAGAACACTCAGATCAACCCTACTCCTCGACCAGAGCGTCCAGTGTGCGCTCCAAACGCTCCGAGAGCGAAACGCTCAGAATTTACGAACAGACAATCTGACAACGCCCTCTGGCACTCCAGAGTGAATTTATGAACGCACCCTTAGCCGGCTGGAATGCGGTTTTAAACAATCAGCATTCAGGATTAGAGCCACCCATTGTATACCTATGGATAATTCTGGATAAGAATTCTTCCATTCATTCTGGATAAAATCTACCATTTGGCACAGCAATTGACTTTTGGGGGGAGGGGTGTTGGAGTGATGTTAAAGACACTTTCAAAAAGGAGAAACTGACTGCTATCATTTACTGACAAACAAGAGCATTAAACATTTGTATCAACATAAATAGATAAATATGAACTAGTGCTCTTTAGCATATGAATGAGTGCTCTAAACTTAGATTGAGTTGAAACCTGAGTTGAAACCTACAGTAGCAGTGCATGTACTTTGGATGGGGGACCCTTGGTCAGTACTAGTCAGTCCTAGACCAGCAAACCATGTGCAACCTTGACATTGAGGTTATCTTGAATGGCGCAAACATAGTTTTATTACAGCAGTGTTGGTATAGCGTCGACGTCAGTCTGTAGCTGAATTTAACTTAGAGGTGAATAAGGACAAACCGTGTTGATGCTGCTAATCTGAATGCTGATGAGGGAGTACACAGGGCTCGTCACTCAGCCCTGGGGAGCTAGGGCTGAACTATAACAGTATGTTAATGTGGCTTGAAGGGGGTAGACAGAAGGTTGTTCCAATTAGTGGTTCTCAATTCCTGGTTCATGGGATGTTGTTAATTAATATCAAAATAGTTTGGGAGCATAATGATACAGAGATGAGATTAAAATCATAACGAAGATTAAAAGCAAAACAATTAAGTAAAACCAAGTTATTATAGTTGATAAAACAACCAGCCTAGCTGTGAAATAGACAAGAGAAGGGAAGACTATGAATGGATAATGTGTCTGAAGCTAAGTGACGTTCAACCACCATGTTTAGCACTCTTCAGTAAATTATAGCCCTTGGCAAGTTTTCAATTGGCAAGAAGAGAGCAGGAGAATAACCGTTGTTAAAACCACAGGAAGATACTGATTCCAGTCACTTTCAGTTTCACTTTATCTCTCTATTTCATCTTTATATTTCACTCCTCAACAACAAATGAAATGATTGGACAGTTTAATGCTGCACAACGTTGATCTATTTATGGAACGTTTTCATGCCTAACTGCTTTGGCATATCCCACTCAGACGTCAATTCAACGTCTATTCCACATTGGTTCAACTTCATTTCATTGAAATTATGTGGAAACCATGTTGATTCAAGCAGTGTGATCTCTTTGTTGCATTATCAACCAACTGTTTACACAAAACTAACTCTCACATGAATCATTGTAAATTTGTGTAATTGTACTCAACTTTCATTTCTAACCTTTCTAAATAAACACTGATATGTTTCTGTTTGTAGGCCCAAAGACAGTCTTCTTCTGGGCACCAGTGTGTAAATGGGTAAGAGTTGATATCTTTAACAAGTGTCTCATGTGCTGGACAGCTTATAATGGAGCTAAAAGTATGTATCTCTCTCTCTCTCTCTGTCTCTCTCTGTCTCTCTCTGTCTCTCTCTGTCTCTCTCTCTCTCTCTCTCTCTCTCTCTCTCTCTCTCTTTATCTCTCTCTACAGGGCCTGGTTATGGCTGGCATGGCTGATATGACACGGCCAGCTGATAAATTGAGTCTCTCTCAGTCTGGAGTACTCATGACTACAGGTAATGGACATTGTGGGAAAGTGGGGAAAGACAATGTTTGACATTTACATCCACTATACAACAGTAACAAATTCCTGAAGCTGAAAAACATTCAGATGCTCCAACTTTACCTGTCTCTTTACCTGTCTCTTTACCTGTCTTGTCGCCCCTCTATTTTCCAGGTGTTATTTGGTCCCGATATTCTCTTGTCATTATTCCAAAGAACTGGGGTCTCTTTTTGTCAACGGTTTTCTTGGATTGGCAGGAGCCAACCAACTTGTTAGAATCTGGATGTGAGTGGGACAGACTCCATAGTTAGACACAGAGCTATGCAAACTGACATGCATGGCAGTGGGCCCATATTCAATCAAACCCTATAAGGAGAAAAAAAGGGAAATAAAAACAAAATTCTGATGGGGTGTATGTCAATCAATGCCATTGTCTGACAATAACATTGTTAATAAATATACAGTACTGCTTTGCAGGGCAAAGTGTGTTTGGTCAAAAACAGATTAATTTATGACAGTCCATTGTCCTTGGACATGGTGTCTATACCAGTTTGGAACTTTTTACAGACACATTTTTTTGTTGGCAAACTGGTCCTGAGACTTGTATTTTGCAAGATTACTTAAGTTCATATAAAAAAAAATTACTCTATAACCATGGTCATTATCTTTCATTTGTTTACACTTTAAAAAACAGAGGGCTAAATTGATCTGTCAGGGTCCTTGCCTGAATGTAAAGGATAGTATGCCTGCCAACTTGTCTTTGCTCTCTGAGACCTATGATTAGTCTGTTTGAACTTTTGTTTTGTCCTGTCCCTCTGTGTTTCTAGGTACCAACAGGAAGTAAAGAAGCAACAGGACGAGAAGGCCCAGATCCCCATCATATAACCCGCACACACACACACACACACACACACACACACACACACACACACACACACACACACACACACACACACACACACACACACACACACACACACACACACACACACATATTTAATTTATTCATGTCTTAATCAATTTTTTGGCAAAGTCTGTAAAGTCAACCCTCAACAGTCAGTAACACATGTCTTATATACAGTACATATCACAGGTCTTATATACAGTACATATCACAGGTCTTATATACAGTACATATCACAGGTCTTATATACAGTACATATCACAGGTCTTATATACAGTACATATCACAGGTCTTATATACAGTACATATCACAGGTCTTATATACAGTACATATCACAGGTCTTATATACAGTACATATCACAGGTCTTATATACAGTACATATCACAGGTCTTATATACAGTACATATCACAGGTCTTATATACAGTACATATCACAAGTCTTATATACAGTACATATCACAGGTCTTATATACAGTACATATCACAAGTCTTATATACAGTACATATCACAGGTCTTATATACAGTACATATCACAAGTCTTATATACAGTACATATCACAGGTCTTATATACAGTACATATCACAAGTCTTATATACAGTACATATCACAGGTCTTATATACAGTACATATCACAGGTCTTATATACAGTACATATCACAGGTCTGATATACAGTACATATCACAGGTCTTATATACAGTACATATCACAGGTCTTATATACAGTACATATCACAGGTCTTATATACAGTACATATCACAGGTCTTATATACAGTACATATCACAGGTCTTATATACAGTACATATCACAGGTCTTATATACAGTACATATCACAGGTCTTATATACAGTACATATCACAGGTCTTATATACAGTACATATCACAGGTCTTATATACAGTACATATCACAGGTCTTATATACAGTACATATCACAAGTCTTATATACAGTACATATCACAGGTCTTATATACAGTACATATCACAAGTCTTATATACAGTACATATCACAGGTCTTATATACAGTACATATCACAAGTCTTATATACAGTACATATCACAGGTCTTATATACAGTACATATCACAGGTCTTATATACAGTACATATCACAGGTCTGATATACAGTACATATCACAGGTCTTATATACAGTACATATCACAAGTCTTATATACAGTACATATCACAGGTCTTATATACAGTACATATCACAGGTCTTATATACAGTACATATCACAGGTCTTATATACAGTACATATCACAGGTGGCTGGTTGCAACTTAATTGGGGAAGGCTGGCTCATAGTAATGGCTGGAATGGAATACATGGAATTTCCATGGTTACCATGTGTTTGATAACATTCTATTCATTCAATTCCAGCCATTAATATTAGCGTTCCTCCCCTCAGCAGCCTCCTATGATATGTATATAACCAGGCCCTATATAACCAGGCACTATATTCTAATAGGCTTAATGAATATGTAGGAATTTACATTCCTTCCTTTTTTGTGTTAGAATTATTTTAAGACCAAGGAAATATCTGGTTTTGGCTTGAACTCTCAGTATTTGTAATAGATTTGTGCCCCTTAAATATTTACTTAGTATTATGTGCAAATTTAATACAGTTGTTTGTAGGATTACATAATTGTTGTAATTTAAATAAATAATGTATTTATGAAAGCTGTATCTGTAAAATCATTTATTTTCTGTAGTAAAAATGTTACAACCTTGTAGGCCTACAGGCCAGATTAATTAGTTATTCAGCTGTTTTGATAAGGACTAACTTTTCATTGCTTTTGTTGTTCTTCATTTATATTTTATTCACATGTTTGTCATATTTTACAATATACATTGTAAACATTACATTATAAACCTTTTGAACATAGATAGCTATGGTCTGATATGGTCTATGATTTTGTTTTTTTTGTGCATTTCTGTGTGGCCCTGGCCTCACCCATCTCGTCGGCAGTGTATAGGCGCCACCCTGTGGCAATTCGGAGAACTACAGCGCAGGACAGGAAAAGAGAAAATGACTTACCTTCAGTTTATTTACAATACATAGCTACAAAGAAAAGCAAGGATGCAGTATAAAACCAGCGCTCTCTTACAATACCACTTATCTAACGTAACTAGCTTCTCAATAAAATACCTAGCCAAATATCCCAATATGTAAGAAGGTTTCTATATCATTGTTACCACCAGTAATATGCACAGTCACGGTGGCCGAGAGGTTAAGGCGTTGGACTCGAAATCCAATGGGGTTTCCCCGCACAGGTTCGAATCCTGTTCGTGACGATTGTTCGCTTTTAGTATTTGCAGTTGTATTAAAGAAAACACGGCAAGTAAATCGACAAAACCAACTTCTGCTTAAATAGGCTTATTTGGATTTCGAAATAGCTATATGGAGAATTTATGCTTTATTATGGGGGAATGAGCTCTGAACGTAACACGCCCCCTTGATAAACATGTGTTTTTCTCGTCTCCCTAATTTTGACAGCTGTAAATTAATTAGAACCTGCTTTGAACGATTTCCACCATCACTACTTGTCTCGCTTTAGTGACTTTAATCAAATATGTTCGCCAATGTGCCAAACGATGATCAATTCTTGATAAAAGACATAAAGTCGGGATTGAAGAATATAAATGTAATCTTTATCGTGTTGGAAATGGGTGAGTGGTGAATGACAGTAAAATGTTTTTTTTATTTTTTTTAAATGATGTGTTTCATTTGGTGATGAATGAATGAATGCAAACTTTGTTCACTCTCTCATTCCCTCCACCTGAAGGAAGGGTAACTAAAACAAAGGATGGGCATGAGGTTCGCTCCTGCAAGGTGGGGATCATTTCCTCATTATTTTCGCTCTCTCCTTCATGCAAACCTTCTCTACCTCTCTCCTGTAAAGTGGGATAATTGCTCTCTTTCACAATCCTTTTCTATTCTACTCCCTCTCCCCTTTTCTCCCTCCCTCCCCTGTCAGGTGGCTGATAAGAGTGGGTGCATCACCCTGTCTGTGTGGGACGAGTTGGGTGGACTCATCCAGCCAGGAGACATCCTCCGTCTCACACGAGGGTATCTATCTATCTATCTATCTATCTATCTATCTATCTATCTATCTATCTATCTATCTATCTATCTATCTATCTATCTATCTATCTATCTAGACAGACAGTCATTTATTTTGTTCTGTCTCTCTCTCTGTCAATTCTAATGTCAATATACAGTGTTGTAATGATGTGCAAATAGTTAAAGTAAAAAAGGGAAAATAAGGTATGGGTTGTATTTACAATGGTGTTTGTTCTTCACTGGTTGCTCTTTTCTTGTGGCAACAGTTATCTTGCTGTTGTAATTGCACACTGTGGTATTTCACCCAATAGATATGGGACTTTATCAAAGTTGGATTTGTTTTCGAGTTCTTTGTGGGTCTGTGTAATCTGAGGGAAATATGTGTCTCTAATATGGTCATACATTTGAAAAGGTTAGGAAGTGCAGCTCAGTCTCACTCTCTCTCTCTCTGTCGTCTGTCTGTTTCTCTCTCGTCAGCTATGCATCCCTGTGGAAGGGCTGTCTGACTCTTTACACAGGCAGAGGAGGAGACCTGCAGAAGATAGGAGAGTAAGACACACAAACGGTTGGCTTGGATGTTAATGTGTTGTAGATTTAGGTAAGGTATTGATCTGTGTTGTATTGTAGTTTTTGCATGGTCTTCTCTGAGGTGCCAAACTTTAGTGAACCAAACGCAGAGGTACTGGCCCAGGCCAACAGGCCGGTGAGTACACACACCAGAATGATCTATACATTTTATTATACATGTTATTTTCTACATCTCCCCTCCTCCCCATCACCTCTTCCTTTCTCTCTGTTCATCTCATCCTCCTCTCTCCAGTCTAAAGTTGAGTCCCAGAACAGTTCTTCTGTCAGGCAAAGCTCCACCCCCTCAGTCCCCACCCACACATACTCTTCCAATGAATGCTCTCCGCTCTCCCAGAATCCAACCTATGGGAGCACAGGACGGCAGAATGGGCGAGGCAACGGAGGTCCTGGGCAAGGCAACGGAGGTCCTGTCACCGACCCTATGGGCAACAGCAGGGACCCACGGCAAGGGCTAAAGAGGAAATGATGCTGGTTTCAAATCAACACGTATCTTGGGCCTAACTGTATTTTTATTTAGCTAATTAAATCATTGTTGTTAACATGGCCATCATTTTCTAAGGAAGATAACATGTTACACATTTCTTTCAAATAAATAAATCATAACTAAAAGATTTTGGGGGTTTGAAGTAAAGTTTTTAACTCACTCGAACTGTTTCAACACGGTCCATACCGGCAGATAGCCTGCCCCCCTTTCATTTGCAGTAGGTAGAAGTTGTTTCTTGGAAAGAGGCAGAAAAGAGTGAGACCAGGTTAGAGGACTTTCTCGTTAATATTTCTGGAACACTGCAGATTCTAGAGGATGCATGTGAGAAAATGTCCTTACATATAAATCACACAGAGGAACAACACCCAACCACGCACATCCAAGAGAGATTAGACCTACTCATTCAAGGGTTTTGCTTCATTTGTACTGTTTCTACATTGTAGCCATTGGAAGTCCATAGTCACTCCTCCCAACAAAATCATGTGAGAGACTAGCTCTCTATGAGCCCAGTAGGCTATAAAAGTCATGTGAGAGACTAGCTCTCTATGAGCCCAGTAGGCTATAAAAGTCATGTGAGAGACTAGCTCTCTGTGAGCCCAGTAGGCTATAGATGTCATGTGAGAGACTAGCTCTCTATGAGTCCAGTAGGCTATAGATGTCATGTGAGAGACTAGCTCTCTACTTTTATAGCCTACTGGGCTCATAATGTGAGAGACTAGCTCTCTATGAGCCCAGTAGGCTATAAAAGTCATGTGAGAGACTAGCTCTCTATGAGTCCAGTAGGCTATAAAAGTCATGTGAGAGACTAGCTCTCTATGAGCCCAGTAGACTATAGATGTCATGTGAGAGACTAGCTCTCTATGAGTCCAGTAGGCTATAAAAGTCATGTGAGAGACTAGCTCTCTATGAGCCCAGTAGGCTATAAATGTCATGTGAGAGACTAGCTCTCTATGAGTCCAGTAGGCTATAAAAGTCATGTGAGAGACTAGCTCTCTATGAGTTCAGTAGGCTATAAATGTCATGTGAGAGACTAGCTCTCTATGAGTCCAGTAGGCTATAGATGTCATGTGAGAGACTAGCTCTCTATGAGTCCAGTAGGCTATAAAAGTCATGTGAGAGACTAGCTCTCTATGAGCCCAGTAGGCTATAAAAGTCATGTGAGAGACTAGCTCTCTATGAGCCCAGTAGGCTATAAAAGTCATGTGAGAGACTAGCTCTCTATGAGCCCAGTAGGCTATAAAAGTCATGTGAGAGACTAGCTCTCTATGAGCCCAGTAGGCTATAAATGTCATGTGAGAGACTAGCTCTCTATGAGTCCAGTAGGCTATAAAAGTCATGTGAGAGACTAGCTCTCTATGAGTCCAGTAGGCTATAAATGTCATGTGAGAGACTAGCTCTCTATGAGCCCAGTAGGCTATAAATGTCATGTGAGAGACTAGCTCTCTATGAGTCCAGTAGGCTATAAATGTCATGTGAGAGACTAGCTCTCTATGAGTCCAGTAGGCTATAGATGTCATGTGAGAGACTAGCTCTCTATGAGTCCAGTAGGCTATAAAAGTCATGTGAGAGACTAGCTCTCTATGAGCCCAGTAGGCTATAAAAGTCATGTGAGAGACTAGCTCTCTATGAGCCCAGTAGGCTATAAAAGTCATGTGAGAGACTAGCTCTCTATGAGCCCAGTAGGCTATAAAAGTCATGTGAGAGACTAGCTCTCTATGAGCCCAGTAGGCTATAAATGTCATGTGAGAGACTAGCTCTCTATGAGCCCAGTAGGCTATAAAAGTCATGTGAGAGACTAGCTCTCTATGAGTCCAGTAGGCTATAGATGTCATGTGAGAGACTAGCTCTCTATGAGCCCAGTAGGCTATAAAAGTCATGTGAGAGACTAGCTCTCTATGAGCCCAGTAGGCTATAGATGTCATGTGAGAGACTAGCTCTCTATGAGCCCAGTAGGCTATAAGAGTCATGTGAGAGACTAGCTCTCTATGAGCCCAGTAGGCTATAAAAGTCATGTGAGAGACTAGCTCTCTATGAGTCCAGTAGGCTATAGATGTCATGTGAGAGACTAGCTCTCTATGAGCCCAGTAGGCTATAAAAGTCATGTGAGAGACTAGCTCTCTATGAGCCCAGTAGGCTATAGATGTCATGTGAGAGACTAGCTCTCTATGAGCCCAGTAGGCTATAAGAGTCATGTGAGAGACTAGCTCTCTATGAGCCCAGTAGGCTATAAAAGTCATGTGAGAGACTAGCTCTCTATGAGCCCAGTAGGCTATAGATGTCATGTGAGAGACTAGCTCTCTATGAGTCCAGTAGGCTATAAAAGTCATGTGAGAGACTAGCTCTCTATGAGCCCAGTAGGCTATAAAAGTCATGTGAGAGACTAGCTCTCTATGAGCCCAGTAGGCTATAGATGTCATGTGAGAGACTAGCTCTCTATGAGTCCAGTAGGCTATAAAAGTCATGTGAGAGACTAGCTCTCTATGAGCCTAGTAGGCTATAAAAGTCATGTGAGAGACTAGCTCTCTATGAGCCCAGTAGGCTATAAAAGTCATGTGAGAGACTAGCTCTCTATGAGCCCAGTAGGCTATAAAAGTCATGTGAGAGACTAGCTCTCTATGAGTCCAGTAGGTATATATGTCATGTGAGAGACTAGCTCTCTATGAGCCCAGTAGGCTATAAAAGTCATGTGAGAGACTAGCTCTCTATGAGTCCAGTAGGCTATAAAAGTCATGTGAGAGACTAGCTCTCTATGAGCCCAGTAGGCTATAAAAGTCATGTGAGAGACTAGCTCTCTATGAGCCCAGTAGGCTATAAAAGTCATGTGAGAGACTAGCTCTCTATGAGCCCAGTAGGCTATAAATGTCATGTGAGAGACTAGCTCTCTATGAGTCCAGTAGGCTATAAAAGTCATGTGAGAGACTAGCTCTCTATGAGTTCAGTAGGCTATAAATGTCATGTGAGAGACTAGCTCTCTATGAGTCCAGTAGGCTATAGATGTCATGTGAGAGACTAGCTCTCTATGAGTCCAGTAGGCTATAAAAGTCATGTGAGAGACTAGCTCTCTATGAGCCCAGTAGGCTATAAAAGTCATGTGAGAGACTAGCTCTCTATGAGCCCAGTAGGCTATAAAAGTCATGTGAGAGACTAGCTCTCTATGAGCCCAGTAGGCTATAAAAGTCATGTGAGAGACTAGCTCTCTATGAGCCCAGTAGGCTATAAATGTCATGTGAGAGACTAGCTCTCTATGAGTCCAGTAGGCTATAAAAGTCATGTGAGAGACTAGCTCTCTATGAGTCCAGTAGGCTATAAAAGTCATGTGAGAGACTAGCTCTCTATGAGTCCAGTAGGCTATAAAAGTCATGTGAGAGACTAGCTCTCTATGAGTCCAGTAGGCTATAAAAGTCATGTGAGAGACTAGCTCTCTATGAGCCCAGTAGGCTATAAATGTCATGTGAGAGACTAGCTCTCTATGAGCCCAGTAGGCTATAAAAGTCATGTGAGAGACTAGCTCTCTATGAGCCCAGTAGGCTATAAAAGTCATGTGAGAGACTAGCTCTCTATGAGCCCAGTAGGCTATAAAAGTCATGTGAGAGACTAGCTCTCTATGAGCCCAGTAGGCTATAAATATCATGTGAGAGACTAGCTCTCTATGAGCCCAGTAGGCTATAAAAGTCATGTGAGAGACTAGCTCTCTATGAGTCCAGTAGGCTATAGATGTCATGTGAGAGACTAGCTCTCTATGAGCCCAGTAGGCTATAAAAGTCATGTGAGAGACTAGCTCTCTATGAGCCCAGTAGGCTATAGATGTCATGTGAGAGACTAGCTCTCTATGAGCCCAGTAGGCTATAGATGTCATGTGAGAGACTAGCTCTCTATGAGCCCAGTAGGCTATAAAAGTCATGTGAGAGACTAGCTCTCTATGAGCCCAGTAGGCTATAGATGTCATGTGAGAGACTAGCTCTCTATGAGTCCAGTAGGATATAAAAGTCATGTGAGAGACTAGCTCTCTATGAGCCTAGTAGGCTATAAAAGTCATGTGAGAGACTAGTTCTCTATGAGCCCAGTAGGCTATAAAAGTCATGTGAGAGACTAGCTCTCTATGAGCCCAGTAGGCTATAAAAGTCATGTGAGAGACTAGCTCTCTATGAGTCCAGTAGGTATATATGTCATGTGAGAGACTAGCTCTCTATGAGCCCAGTAGGCTATAAAAGTCATGTGAGAGACTAGCTCTCTATGAGTCCAGTAGGCTATAAAAGTCATGTGAGAGACTAGCTCTCTATGAGCCCAGTAGGCTATAAAAGTCATGTGAGAGACTAGCTCTCTATGAGCCCAGTAGGCTATAAAAGTCATGTGAGAGACTAGCTCTCTATGAGTCCAGTAGGCTATAAAAGTCATGTGAGAGACTAGCTCTCTATGAGCCCAGTAGGCTATAAAGGTCATGTGAGAGACTAGCTCTCTATGAGCCCAGTAGGCTATAAAAGTCTGAGATAAAATATAAAGTATGCCTATGCTAGTTCAGCATTTGAGTAAAAGTTCACAGAAGATTCACAAGTTAACTAGCCTACATATAAATTCAGATCAGTCCAAAGTCCACAGTGTGTATGTGTGTGCTGGAGGTGAGCTCCTGTGGTGCAGGATTTACTTTCTATTCAGTCAAGTTATGTCCCAGCTAGTCTGCTATTGATTTCCTGTTTATAAGCCTTGTCCCCTGCCACGACTAAAAATGAAACTGAAAGTCTGTCTATGTGGGTGGAGACAGTATTTCTGTAGTAGCCAGAAGGTTTTTAATTCGGTTAGTTTGCAAAGACAATGGACAAATACAGACCAAGTGCCTGAGAGAAGTTTGAGGTGTTAGCTGCTAACGATTGCTCCACGATCAGCTACAGACACATATCCTTACTGGTTTGAGAGGCTTTCACTTTTAACAACTGTTCTCAGACCAGTCATGCTTGACGAGGGTGTACGCTATGAGGCCCTATCAGTGGCAATGGGAGCCACGGTGAGGCCCTTGTCCGACTTTCAGAGGAACAACCCTGGCAAGACACCTGAAAACCTTTTGACTGTGGAAGGCTTTCTCATCGGTTCTGTCCTGGGCGTCACCTCTCTCCTGCAGTGGCTCAACCCTGTCTCATGGTTGACATGGGGGTTATCAGTGCTTTTCTTCAGCGAGGGCAAAAGAAAGGCAACCAACACCGAACTCTTTGTGGATGAGGAAAAATTCTTCGATAGGAAGTTCGATTATGACTTCACCGACATTTCCGACTCTGAGAGTTTTGTGAGAGGCGATGAGGGTTACAAGCGACCATGTGGATGGAAACGGATCGCGTTGAAGGTTCTGGACAAATACGGAGATAACACATGGCTCGGTCCAAACGGGATTCGGACATACTCGGAACCCAGGGAGTGGCCAGTGTCATATCACGGTACCAGCGAGGACGGGGCTAAAGGCATCATCCAGTCCCACTATAAAGTAGGAGATAGGCAGCTCTACGGGCGAGGGATCTACTCCACTCCTGACCTCAGCCAAGCCAGCGGCTACGCTAGAGACTTTGTGTCGAAGACAAACGGGAAAACCTACAGGATGGTCCTTCAGAACCGCATCAACCCAGCCCAACGGAAGATCTGTAAGAGAGTTGACTACTGGCTTGTTCCAGTTAATGACGGCACATCTGAGGAAGAAGGGAGGAGGATTGTGGAGCGCTCCATCCGCCCTTATGGGATTCTTCTGAAGGAGATGTGAAGGGACGTGTGATAAGAGAAGGTAAACCAAAGTCATAGGGAAGGTGTAAATTGCATACTCCTCGCGTCCTCTCTCCCTGTATCTTTCTCAAAACCCATTGCATGAGAAAGCCAGAGTTCCTTCCCCTCGGACCTTCTCCTCCAATTGGTTTTGAGAAGGAGACAAGGACATGCAGTTGAGATCTTCCCATATAGAGACTTTAGAGCAGGAGGCCATGTTGCTTCTTTTTCAGAAATAATTGCCTTTTGAAGGAGTTAGATTATATTTCATGAATTAGATTTCAACTGCTAGATATTCCATCTTTATTAATTTTATAGTTTGTTCTGTCTGGCTGTATCAATGAAGTGCCTTACTGTGAATTGCCATTTGTGAATTACATCAATGTTTATTTAAAGTATGTGTTCACTATATTTTCTACAATGTATCTATTTTTCTAGTTAATGGTGTGACATTAATTGTGCACCTTGTTAGGTGTGAGTTCAAATGTATCTTTTGTTCAGTGATCTGCCATCATTTCTGCTTTTTCCTTTATTATGATATGATTTTAAATGTATTATTATTTTGATTCACCATACACTTTTATCGACCTTTTTGTTAGCTTCTGTTTTAGTTTCCTCTAGAAAATTAAACTAGTGCCAACAGATCTGTCCCTACAACATGTTTTACTGCACTTCTGCTGTTTGAACACAGGAGGGCAGCACACAGTTTACATGACAGTTTCTCAGGGTATTCATTCTCAGCTGTGAGGAAGTGGTTTATTTTATAAAGTCACACCTGCTGTAACATGACTATTTCACGGTGTTGTTAGTGTTTTTAAAAATGTTTAAATGTATTTTTAAATGTTTTAAAAATATTTTTTTAAAGGGGTGGATCAGCTTAATATTGCGGAAAGAATGTTGCTTCCAATGTAATTGTCTGCATCATTTCCAATCCCCCATATTTTTTTGGTAAATATATATATCCATACACGCATGTATACATATACATACACATACCTATATAGACATACATACTTTTAAAAAGAATATACCTTTATTATTATTCCCTGCAAACCCCACCACTGATCCCCCAATTGGAGTAAACTAATAAACACTTCTGCTTTTACCTTCAATTTATACACCTTATACACATTTTACAGACACGGTCTACTTTACAATAGTTCTCTCTTGTTTGTTCTTAGTCCTTCCTCTATTTCTGATGTCCATCCAGTTTGATTTCTATTTGTAACTGTGCTATTTCACAAAAGTTCCGAACCTATATACATTTTACAGATCCCGTATGTTTTACATTGTTTATCTTGTTATTAGTCCCACCCTTCAGCTCCATTCAACCCCTCCCATCTATCTCTCAACATCATCCATTTCGGATTTCTATTTGCCATATATTTTTCAACTGTGCTGTGATGCTTCACAAAAGATTTGAACCTTCCTATTCTCATAGCTTCTACAGATTGTAAATTAAAAATAAACATTTTTGCTAAAATAATTATATTATTGATTGATTGACTATGGCTTTTCAAATCACCCAGTATTGCTATCTGTAGCGTTAGTTCTAGGCAAATGTTGCAATTCTTCAGCCATTCCTGGACCTGTGACCAAAAACGAGCTACATAAGGACAATATCAAAATAAATGATCTAATGACTCTGCCTCCTCACAGCAGAATCTGCAGAGCTGGGAAGATTGTATCCCCCATATATATATAACATTCTATTAGTTGCAAGAATTTTGTATAGGAATTTAAATATTCAAAGTTTTGAATCCGGCGTTGTTTTGCGTATCAATTGTTAGTGTTAATTATGTTTGAAATAAAGATTCCTCAAACTGATGAAAAGTTCAATAGATATTTATGTATTTGCCCCTGCATGTAGTGTATTTGCATATAGAATAGAAAATAAATTATATTGTCCATCTGATGGAACTTTTCCTTTGGCATCACTTTAGAATGTAAAAACCTCTGATTGTATCCATCATACTCATTAACAACACAGTAAACCTGACACCCTGTGCTCTAGGTAGACGTAGGGAAACATGGGAACTCGTTCATATGATCTAGCAGTGCACGTGTCAAACTCATTCATATGATCTAGTAGTGCACGTGTCAAACTCATTCATACGATCTAGTAGTGTACGTGTCAAACTCATTCATATGATCTAGTAGTGCACGTGTCAAACTCATTCATATGATCTAGTAGTGCACGTGTCAAACTCATTCATATGATCTAGTAGTACACGTGTCAAACTCATTCCACAGAGGACTGAGTGTCTGCGTGTTTTCGATCCTCCCTTGTACATGATTGATGAAATAAGGTCACTAATTAGTAAGGAACTCCCCTCACCTGGTTGTCTAGGTGTAAATGAAAGGAAAAACCAAAAAACCCACAGACAGTAGGCCCTCCATGGAATGAGTTTGACACCCCTGATCTAGTGTATCAGAGTAACATGTTGATTATACCTAACCAAACCTCTCAGATCTCCACAACTGCATAGGGAGAAGGAGCTAGAAGCCATTTGGGATTCTGTGCATGTTAATCTGTCGGTCTCTTTCTCACTCCGTCCCTTGTGAGTCATCTGTGGCTCTCTGTCTTCAGTAGTTTCTTATTGAGCCCGATAACCACAGAGGCAAAGTGGTTCAGACCCACAAAGTCTCCACAAATGATGTTGACAGCGGTCTGGTCCGGTCCAGGAGTCTGCTTCTCCACCCAGTCCAGCAGCAGGGAGAAACTCTTCATCGTTAACTTCCTCATCGTCAGACAGGGGTTGCAGACCACCACAGCAGTATCCTCCGTCAGGTTCAGCCCCGAGGTGAAGAAATGAGCTGTCAATCAAAGAGCTCAGCTGTCAATCAAAGGACACGCAAGCCCACGCGCGCACGCACACACACACACACACACACACACACACACACACACACACACACACACACACACACACACACACACACACACACACACACACACACACACACACACACACACACACACACACACACACACACACACTAACCTGCTCTTCCTTGGGCCTTCTGCCGCTCCTCCAGGTAAGAAATTACCTCTTTGGGGTCTGCCGAGTCAGCGTACCTGTAAAGGGTCAAAGGTTACAGGTTTAACACACATCCACACAGAGTCCCACACACAGAGTCCCACACACAGAGCGTACCAGTAAGGGATCTTAGGCCACAGTTCCTTGTGTTGGTGAAGAATCGTCTCATCGTCGTACGAAATGATGACTTGCTGCCCCAGATCCCAGCACTGGCTCAGATAGGGAGTCTCCTACACACACATACACGAGAGTTCATTCACCTTTCATGCCAATAAAACACAGAAAACAATGGACACTTCACTTCCTGAAAACTTATCTGACCCCAACTAACACCACTTCCTGAAAACACGAACTCACCCCAACTGGCACCACTTCCTGAAAACGTGAACTCACCCCAACTGGCACCACTTCCTGAAAACGTGAACTCACCCCAACTGGCACCACTTCCTGAAAACACGAACTCACCCCAACTGGCACCACTTCCTGAAAACGCGAACTCACCCCAACTGGCACCACTTCCTGAAAACGCGAACTCACCCAAACTGGCACCACTTCCAGAAAACGTGAACTCACCCCAACTGGCACCACTTCCTGAAAACGTGAACTCACCCCAACTGGCACCACTTCCTGAAAACGTGAACTCACCCCAACTGGCACCACTTCCTGAAAACGTGAACTCACCCCAACTAACACCACTTCCTGAAAACGTGAACTCACCCCAACTGGCACCACTTCCTGAAAACGTGAACTCACCCCAACTAACACCACTTCCTGAAAAGGTGAACTCACCCCAACTGGCACCACTTCCTGAAAACGTGAACTCACCCCAACTGGCACCACTTCCTGAAAAGGTGAACTCACCCCAACTGGCACCACTTCCTGAAAAGGTGAACTCACCCCAACTGGCACCACTTCCTGAAAACGTGAACTCACCCCAACTGGCACCACTTCCTGAAAACGTGAACTCACCCCAACTAACACCACTTCCTGAAAACACGAACTCACCCCAACTGACACCACTTTCTGAAAACTGAACTGACCCCAACCCTGACTGAGACAGGCAGTAGTGGGGTCTTGTCTATCCTGTACCTGTGGGGGGCAGAGTTTGTCTTTAAACAGCTGAGTGATGTAGCAGACCAGGGCCTGGTGCTCAGAGTCAGTCAGCAGGTAGAAGTGGGAACAGGACAGGATCACTACCTCCTTCTGGTGCTGCTTCAACCACACAGCCATGGTTGACAGGGCCTCCTACACACACACACACACACACACACACACACACACACACACACACACACACACACACACACACACACACACACACACACACACACACACACACACACACACACACACACACACACACACACACACACACACACACACACACACACACACACACACACACAATGGATTGTGAATAATATTTCTAGAGCATATGCTCTCACATCGAGTACAGAAGATTAACACACCAGAATGGCATGTGTGTTTACTATACCGTACCTTTACAGTCTGTAGCGTATAGATCGCGTGTGCGAAGTACAGAGTGTCATCTGTGTTGTGTGTTTTTAGCAAGTCTTGTGTGTTGTGTGTATTTTTTATGTTTTTATGGGCGATCCGTAGATCGAAGAACCGGATTCCAGCATCCAACTGATCAGGAATACACCACGCCTATAGGAGAAAAGGACAGGGAAAATCTCTTAGATTGTATATAATATTAATAATACACACACACAGTACTCTGTCTGCAGTGTGTGTGTTTGGTGTGTTTTATTATCCTTGTGGGGACCAGAAGTGCTCACAAGGATAGTAAAACCAGGGGAAAAACAAGGGACATTTCGCCAGTCCCCACAAGGAAAAAAGGTTATTTTTGGCTTAGGAGTTAGGTTTAGGGTTACAGTTACAATTAGGGGTTAGGAGTTAGGTTTAGGGTTACAGTTACAATTAGGGGTTAGGAGTTAGGTTTAGGGTTACAATTAGGGGTTAGGAGTTAGGTTTAGGGTTACAGTTACAATTAGGGGTTAGGAGTTAGGTTTAGGGTTACAGTTACAATTAGGGGTTAGGAGTTAGGTTTAGGGTTACAGTTACAATTAGGGGTTAGGAGTTAGGTTTAGGGTTACAGTTACAATTAGGGCTTAGGAGTTAGGTTTAGGGTTACAGTTACAATTAGGGGTTAGGTTTAGGGTTACAGTTACAATTAGGGGTTAGGAGTTAGGTTTAGGGTTACAGTTACAATTAGGGGTTAGGAGTTAGGTTTAGGGTTACAGTTACAATTAGGGGTTAGGAGTTAGGTTTAGGGTTACAGTTACAATTAGGGGTTAGGAGTTAGGTTTAGGGTTACAGTTACAATTAGGAGTTAGGTTTAGGGTTACAGTTACAATTAGGGGTTAGGTTTAGGGTTACAGTTACAATTAGGGGTTAGGGTTGGGGAAAATAGGATTTTGAATGGGAATCAATAGTTTGGTCCCCACAAGGATAGGAAAACCAACATGTGTGTGTTTGGTGTGTGAAGCCTGCCTGTGTGGTGGCCCAGCGGTAGACACAGGGGCGTACAATGCAGGGTGCCAGTCGATCCAGAAACTGCAGCATGAATGACTCAGAACCCAAGACAGGAGAGTGTGTATCCAGGCAGTAACTCATGCTGTCATGACTCCCTGCAAGCAGAGACAAAAACAAAGACACAAAAGCGAAGTCATATGACATCAAGGAAAGGGACTGAATAGGTTTGAAAAAAGCAGGCTTACTTCCTCTAATGAAACTCGTGACAAATGTTTTCTCTCGGCTAGTCCCATATGAACATAGAACAGGTCTCGAACCCTCAACCATCTAGCCCAGACATGGGCAAACTACGGCCCGCGGGCCACATACGGCCCGTTAGGCTTTTTAATCCGGCCCGCCGAACTTGTCCAAATTATAGTAAAAACCTCCTTTTTTTCCCCTTTCCCTGCAATGCCCACGTTTCCCCAATAGATGGCGCACTCAAAACACATTGACCGTTGTTGGAGTGGCGCGTATTTCTCTTTATTTCACTTTAATTTTCACTTCGTTTCACGTCACCATTAAGCCCTTCTGTGAAAATGAGCGGACCAAAGAGAAGGAAAGTGGACAGCGAATGCCGAGTGTTTAATAAGGAGTGGACAACAAAATACTTCTTCACTGAAGTCCGATCAACGGCTGTATGTCTGATATGCCAAGAAGCTGTTGCGGTTTTCAAAGAGTACAATATCAGCCGTCACTTTGCCACGAAGCATGCAAACTATGCTAGCAAGCAGTCAACACAAGAACGGGCGGCGAAATAGTATGTAAATGCCATATCTTGCATATTCCTTGAGACAAATTTATTAACTGATAAGGGCTATTTTTCACATTTGAAAGACAGTTAATAAATTGGGTTGTAGTGTTCTTACTGTGCTATGAGGTTTGCACACACTACATTTAATGCTTTAGTATATCCGGCCCAAACACTCCCTCCAAATGCTCCTGGCCCGGCCCCTCTGTCAAATTTTAGAACCCATTGTGGCCCGCGAGTCAAAAAGTTTGCCCACCCCTGATCTAGCCCGAAGTCTAGTGCGTAATCGATTGTGCCCCAAAAGCATGCTCAAGTGGCAGAGTCGATATCCGCGCTTATAAACCCAGGGTGGTTTACAATAGCTTGTGATCTAAACTCTATATCAAACTCATTTTGTAATCGAAATAAAAAGGATAACAGTAGGCTATCACTCGACATTATTAAGTTCATTCTCACCGGGTATCGCCAGGTCCCAAAGCGGTGTACCCCACAGTTCCTCTGGCAGTTGAGACATCCAGTCTGCGTTCGTGGACGAAACGTCTCCGTGCTCCATTTCCACCGCCTACTGACATCTACTATTGATGATAGCTTGTAAACAGCGAGCGGAATGTAGCAGGACCACAGTTAAAATGCTGTAAATATGTTGGATTTCACCCGGGTCTGTGACTAGAAAGAGATGAAAATGCCCTTTCCCATTTGGTCCTATTCTTGCTTCCGATTATCTTCAGCAGGAAGAGGACATCCCAGTTACCCCAAGAAAAAAACATGCATGAATGCCGCGTGACGTCGAGCAGCAATGGCATAACAGCGAGAATTGTATCAAAATAAGAGTCCTCATACAAACTACCTATCAATTTTAGCTTTTTTATTGGACAGAATATGTACAATAGCCTACTAATACATTAAGTACAGTAACTATAACTGAGGCGTGTTGAGTTTTGCTTAAAATCATAAAGTCATATTATTTTATTAGTGAGATTAGTGGTCAGTGGGCGCAGTTCAGTTGTGCAGCCGAGTAACTGGCTGATCATCATGGCATGATTGACAAGGGCCGGTTTCCGGTTTTCAGTGTTTCCATTGTGTCACTCATCCAGTGAATGAATTTGCAGGAATGCCCTTTGCACCCAGGCCTGTGATCTGCAAGGAGAATAAAACACAGGCTGAATAAAACAGTGCCGTTTAAGATTAGGGAGGACTATTTTTTATATTTATGAGCATGGCCTTATTTCTATTACAGCATATTGGATGACTGTCATTCATATTCCATTTGCCCAGCTCATTGTAACCAATAGGTTTAGGATACTACATGATACAAAGTGTTTCCCTATACCTATCATGAGGTTACTACAACCTAGTTAGTATACAACAGTATGAAAATGTATGCACTCACTACTCTAAGTCACTCTGGATAAGAGTGTCGCTAAATTACAAAAAATGTTTCTAACACAGGTCGAGAGACAAATTGGAGTAATCAAGGTGACAAACAGTGACACATTCAATACCGCCTTGCACACTCTGCATCTAGCTGATCTAGGTTGTAATCATAAGTTCAAAAAGTTGCAAACAAGAGTTTCTATTGGACAAAATAGCTAGGTTTATCCCTGTTTCGTTCTGTTTGCTTCCGTTTAAGAAAGGTCTTTCAACAGAATCGGCAGAATGAACACACCCCTGATCACCAGCACACGCAGTTCACTTTCATAGCAGCCACATACAAACGGCATCATCATTTTGCTAGTTGTTTAATTCCTTCTCGCATCTACGCACTCTCATCCTCTCACCTTTTCCCTTCCCTTGTGGCCTTTAGTGCACAACACAACAGCTGTCTGTGACCAGGCAAAAAAAAAACTTTCCAAGCCAAACCTTCATACCATAACCGCTACACACAGGCAACATCGTTGTCACCATATTAGCTAACCTCATAGTCAACATAGCGACTAGAAAAAATGTGTTAGTAAACCCGCTACAATCACGCTGTACAGTGTACAGCAAGCAGTTACACTGGTGAGCCCCGGTGGCAATACATTTATAAAACCAAAAGCTTACATTGACTTGGAAGAGTTCCAGTGTTGGATAGCCTTAGCCAGCTAGCTAACACAAATAGCATTCCTCTCTGTTTGAGCCAGATGTTTGAGTAGGCTAAATTAGGTAAGTGAAAGTGAAAAAAATACAATGAAATATGCCTACAGTAGCTCTCTCTCTCCCTCTTTTTCTCTCTGCTGCTTCTCCTTAATATAAGAAATTAATTTGTTAAAAACTGTTCAATTTTAGTCTTTCTCTCTCTTTGAGTCAACTACTCCCCACATTTTATGCACTGCAGTGCTAGCTAGCTGTAGCTTATGCTTTCAGTACTAGATTCATTCTCTGATCCTTTGATTGGGTAGACAACATGTCAGTTCTTGCTGCAAGATCTCTGATATGTTGGAGGTCCTCTGGAAGTCGTCATGATTACGAAAGGGGGCGCGAACCATGAGCCTCCTAGGTTTTGTATTGAAGTCAATGTACTCAGAGGAGGATGGAAAATAGCTGTCCTCTGGCTACACCATGGTGCTACCACAGAGAGTGCCGTTCAGGCTACTGCAGACCATTACAAAAGTGTGTTTTAATCAGTTATTTGGTCAAATGTGAATACATTCAGTAGTTTTATACTTTTTTAATGTTTCACTATTTTTTTTTCTTCTGAAATTTACTGAGTAGGATGGTCCTCCTCTTCCTCCTCCGAGGAGCCTCCACTGACACACACACACACGTACCCTAAAGACAAAGCCTGCCTGTGGTTGCTTGGCCAGGTCTGCCTCATCCATTCCCTTGCAGGCTGAGGTCACGTACAGGTCTGAATAGTCTATACCCCCGAAACAACATGATGTTGTCTTATCCACTGGTAGCTTCACTGTCTGCAAACGCACCCCTGAGAAAAGGGGGAGGGAAGATGGAGAGAGGGAGAAAAGAGAGAGCGAGGCAGCAGAGAGAGAGATAGAGGGAGAGAGGACAGAGCGAGAGAGGGAGAGAGGGAGAGGGAGGGGGCAGAGAATGCAGAGAGATAGAGGGAGGGGGCAGAGAGATAGAGTGAGGGGGCAGAGAGATAGAGGGAGGGGGCAGAGAGATAGAGGGAGGGGGCAGAGAGATAGAGGGAGGGGATAGAGAAGGAGAAAAGGAAAGGGGGGATTGGTGGTTTTTACCTTCATATTATAATATACTGTAACTGTTATGCTCTGACACACATAAGCAGGTACACACACACCTGTCTGTGGGTCAATCTGAATCACTCTGCCTCCATTGTAGCAGGCGACCCAGAGTCTACCGTCTGCGTCAATACACATGCCATCAGGAATCCCCTCCCCCTCCTCCATCTTATACACCATCCGCCGGTTACCTACACACACACACACACACAAACACACACTACATTCACAAGGCTGTCGATGTATTACAAGGTTTATGTGTGTGTGTGAGCGTGTGTCCCTCACTGATACTCCCGGTGTTGATGTCATAGTTGAAGGCTTCCACAGTGTAGGTGAGGCTGTCTATGTAGTAGAAGGTTTTGTGGTCCAGAGACCAGTCCAGACCGTTTGAGATGTCCACCTGGTCAAATAATAAAAATAGCAACATAAAGGACAGCTTCAGTCTCTTTTCATCTAATACCTTATAGGATTAGTCGTTGGTACTGTATATCTCACACTGACACGGAACTGTTTATGCTAGAAACTATCATTGAGAACATTCCACTTCCACCCTTATGTATCACCTGATTGAAATGTTTGACTACAATGTGGTCCTTGTTCAGGGAGAACAGAGAACCCTGCTTCAGCTCTAGAACTGTAGGACGTTCCTCCACCGCCATGGTACCTGACAGAACACAGTTAACAGAACATTACATGGAGCACAAACCAGATGCGGTAGAAGAGAGCTTGATGGATTAACGGATTGTCAAATGAATTGATCTATAAATCTCTACCTGCAAAGAGGCGTCCAGCAGGGTCCACCTTGCCATCATTAAAGCGGTTGTTGGGTTTGTCTTCATCGATGACAGCGATGGTGGAGATGGACTTGGACTCCCAGTCCAGCGCTCCAAAACTCCGTCCCTCTCCGATCACATAGCCTCCAGACCGCCGAGGGACCGCACAGCCCACAAACTTCTCTGGGGGGAGGAGTGGGGATTGGAGGAAGAGAAGAGAGGGAAAAGGTGAGGAGAGGGAGCAGGGAGCAGGGAGAGGGACGGGGGGAGTTGGAAACAGGGAGGGTTGTAAAAATAAAAATACAGAACATGACAGGAGTATAAAGTGTTGCTACCTCATAGCCCAAACAACCTGCATGAAGAACAAACTGGATCTACAAAATAGAAGTTCAATGAAAAAGATCTTTACTGAACCTTAGTTAGTGGTTACGACATATTCACCCGGGGTCACAGCTGCCTTTCTGATTGGTTTACCTGTGGCCACTGTCTCTTTCTGATTGGTTGCTGGGTTCCAGCGGTGGATCTTCTGTCCGGATATGTCCACAAAGAGCAGAGTTCCTTCTTTCTCCTCCCACACTGGCCCTTCTCCGATCTCACACCTCTCTTTCACCACACACTCCACCTTCACAGACATGACTAAAGCAATTTGACACACACACACACAGTTATACACAGTAGCCCAGGGGCATCATGCACCCCAAAAATCTGAGTAATATTCGTATGCGTAAACATCCTGAATTGTAATTGGATGCATTTTACCACCGTATCATACTGCGCTATGATTGGTTAAGACCACACAGGTGGTGAGGTCATCTTCGGTTGATCATGGTATGAGACACGTGAACATACCAGTTATAGCTAGCTAATAAAGAGCTGTGTTTATAAATATCCTGTCGTACTGCATGTTATTATTTTGTACGAAGCGCGCAAAACAAGACACTGAGGGGGGACAAAGTACCCAAGGATGGCTGGGGGAGGTCCGGGTCTTTTAGATTTACCACTAAAAGTATATCACTTTCGCAACAAACAGTCAAATTGAAGTCTAAAACATCTGGTTTCAAGAAAGTTACTCTTAATATACAATAATGTACAAAACATTAAGAACACCTGCTCTTTCCATGACAGACTGACCAGGTGAATCCAGGTGAAAGATGATCCCTTATTGATGTCACTTGTTAAATCCACTTCAATCAGTGTAGATGAAAGGGAGGAGACTGGTTAAAGAAGGATTTTTAAGCCTTGAGACACGGATTGTGTATTTGTGCCAGTGAGAGAGTGAATAGGCAAGACAAAAGATGTTCCGTTGAACAGGGTACTCTGCGAGTTATAGACAGTAGCCTGCCACAGCTGTTGAATTATCTCTAAGGCAGCGAGTGAACTTCTACTTCACTCACTCTCATTTCTCTACGTAGCCCCATATAAATGACTGCACTACACCGACTTGTTTTTACTTTTAGCCAACTGTTGGCTAGGATACTATAACTTGCAACTTTGTTAATGATTTCTCAGAAAACAACACATTGTACAGACACGGCAACATTACCTGTTTTAAACGCCGAAGTCGCCTGAAAAGCTTATGAATCGCGTGACAGAAAGTGTCTCGCCGCACAGACAGACAAATAAACAGACCATGTGACAGGGGTAGTCCGCTCCCCCTGCGGTACCTCTTACTCAACTGAAAAAGCATGCCGTCAGCAAAAAATGCGTCCAATTTATACTGTAACATTTCACATGAATCCCCCCTCACATACAGTAGGCCTGTAGTTACGGTATAGCTGTTGAATGTCGTCTAGCCACATTATGCACCTCATTTTCTGACCTGATGCGTTTACATAATAGCCTACATACAATATACCCTGTTGATTGTTACAGAAAGCAACAGTAATTCTGAGTTTCTTGTTTTCTACAGCGGCCTAGTTCCCATAATGTTCCCCATAGGACACCGATCCCATTTCCGAGTACCGTATTCCCATAATGTTCCCCGTAGGACACCGATCCCATTCCCGAGTACCGTGTTCCCATAATGTTCCCCGTAGGACACCGATCCCATTCCCGAGTACCGTGTTCCCATAATGTTCCCCGTAGGACACCCATCCCATTCCCGAGTACCGTGTTCCCATAATGTTCCCCGTAGGACACCCATCCCATTCCCGAGTACCGTGTTCCCATAATGTTCCCCGTAGGACACCCATCCCATTCCCGAGTACCGTGTTCCCATAATGTTCCCCGTAGGACACCCATCCCATTCCCGAGTGCCGTGTTCCCATAATGTTCCCCGTAGGACACCCATCCCATTCCCGAGTACCGTGTTCCCATAATGTTCCCCGTAGGACACCGATCCCATTCCCGAGTACCGTGTTCCCATAATGTTCCCCGTAGGACACCCATCCCATTCCCGAGTACCGTGTTCCCATAATGTTCCCCGTAGGACACCCATCCCATTCCCGAGTACCGTGTTCCCATAATGTTCCCCGTAGGACACCCATCCCATTCCCGAGTACCGTGTTCCCATAATGTTCCCCGTAGGACACCCATCCCATTCCCGAGTACCGTGTTCCCATAATGTTCCCCGTAGGACACCCATCCCATTCCCGAGTACCGTGTTCCCATAATGTTCCCCGTAGGACACCCATCCCATTCCCGAGTACCGTGTTCCCATAATGTTCCCCATAGGACACCCATCCCATTCCCGAGTACCGTGTTCCCATAATGTTCCCCATAGGACACCGATCCCATTCCCGAGTACCGTGTTCCCATAATGTTCCCCATAGGACACCCATCCCATTCCCGAGTACCGTGTTCCCATAATGTTCCCCATAGGACACCCATCCCATTCCCGAGTACCGTGTTCCCATAATGTTCCCCATAGGACACCGATCCCATTCCCGAGTACCGTGTTCCCATAATGTTCCCCATAGGACACCGATCCCATTCCCGAGTACCGTGTTCCCATAATGTTCCCCATAGGACACCGATCCCATTCCCGAGTACCGTGTTCCCATAATGTTCCCCATAGGACACCGATCCCATTCCCGAGTACCGTGTTCCCATAATGTTCCCCATAGGACACCGATCCCATTCCCGAGTACCGTGTTCCCATAATGTTCCCCATAGGACACCCATCCCATTCCCGAGTACCGTGTTCCCATAATGTTCCCCATAGGACACCCATCCCATTCCCGAGTACCGTGTTCCCATAATGTTCCCCATAGGACACCCATCCCATTCCCGAGTACCGTGTTCCCATAATGTTCCCCATAGGACACCCATCCCATTCCCGAGTACCGTGTTCCCATAATGTTCCCCATAGGACACCCATCCCATTCCCGAGTACCGTGTTCCCATAATGTTCCCCATAGGACACCGATCCCATTCCCGAGTACCGTGTTCCCATAATGTTCCCCATAGGACACCGATCCCATTCCCGAGTACCGTGTTCCCATAATGTTCCCCATAGGACACCGATCCCATTCCCGAGTACCGTGTTCCCATAATGTTCCCCATAGGACACCGATCCCATTCCCGAGTACCGTGTTCCCATAATGTTCCCCATAGGACACCCATCCCATTCCCGAGTACCGTGTTCCCATAATGTTCCCCATAGGACACCCATCCCATTCCCGAGTACCGTGTTCCCATAATGTTCCCCATAGGACACCCATCCCATTCCCGAGTACCGTGTTCCCATAATGTTCCCCATAGGACACCCATCCCATTCCCGAGTACCGTGTTCCCATAATGTTCCCCATAGGACACCGATCCCATTCCCGAGTACCGTGTTCCCATAATGTTCCCCATAGGACACCGATCCCATTCCCGAGTACCGTGTTCCCATAATGTTCCCCATAGGACACCGATCCCATTCCCGAGTACCGTGTTCCCATAATGTTCCCCATAGGACACCGATCCCATTCCCGAGTACCGTGTTCCCATAATGTTCCCCATAGGACACCCATCCCATTCCCGAGTACCGTGTTCCCATAATGTTCCCCATAGGACACCCATCCCATTCCCGAGTACCGTGTTCCCATAATGTTCCCCATAGGACACCCATCCCATTCCCGAGTACCGTGTTCCCATAATGTTCCCCATAGGACACCCATCCCATTCCCGAGTACCGTGTTCCCATAATGTTCCCCATAGGACACCGATCCCATTCCCGAGTACCGTGTTCCCATAATGTTCCCCATAGGACACCGATCCCATTCCCGAGTACCGTGTTCCCATAATGTTCCCCATAGGACACCGATCCCATTCCCGAGTACCGTGTTCCCATAATGTTCCCCATAGGACACCCATCCCATTCCCGAGTACCGTGTTCCCATAATGTTCCCCATAGGACACCCATCCCATTCCCGAGTACCGTGTTCCCATAATGTTCCCCATAGGACACCCATCCCATTCCCGAGTACCGTGTTCCCATAATGTTCCCCATAGGACACCCATCCCATTCCCGAGTACCGTGTTCCCATAATGTTCCCCATAGGACACCCATCCCATTCCCGAGTACCGTGTTCCCATAATGTTCCCCATAGGACACCCATCCCATTCCCGAGTACCGTGTTCCCATAATGTTCCCCATAGGACACCCATCCCATTCCCGAGTACCGTGTTCCCATAATGTTCCCCATAGGACACCGATCCCATTCCCGAGTACCGTGTTCCCATAATGTTCCCCATAGGACACCGATCCCATTCCCGAGTACCGTGTTCCCATAATGTTCCCCATAGGACACCCATCCCATTCCCGAGTACCGTGTTCCCATAATGTTCCCCATAGGACACCAATCCCATTCCCGAGTACCGTGTTCCCATAATGTTCCCCATAGAACACCCATCCCATTCCCGAGTACCGTGTTCCCATAATGTTCCCCATAGGACACCCATCCCATTCCCGAGTACCGTGTTCCCATAATGTTCCCCATAGGACACCGATCCCATTCCTGAGTACCGTGTTCCTCTATCGTTTTGTAGCTCCTTTACAAAGGAATGCATTTATTCAGTGATACAACATGAGACAACTGTCTGCAGTGTGTGAACAACACCAACATGGTTTCATTAATACGACAGTCACATGATCTGGAGAGGAGAGTCAGTAACACAAGCAGCTTACAGCAGACACTAAATGGGAGCAATCTGTGCTTCTCAATAGTCAAAAGTGATGTTTGTACTTCTCTCACTTCCTTCATTTGAACAGATTTGAAAACACAGGAGATACAATATGACTGCAATTCATTGTGAATTGAGATGATCTCACTGCATCTCTTGGCTAAAACAGACAGTCGAGAGGCACATTTCTTTCATGACTGGTTAGTATGGGAGTGCTGTTGATATCAGCTTGTCTAAGCTGTGTGTGTGTTAGCTTGGAATGTCTTTCTTTCCCAAATCACTCCTTCCCCTCCAAACGTGGTTGAAGCAGGACATAGGCTGGAGCTGGGGTGAATGGTGGTTGACGGGTCACTTTTCAACAGCAACAGTTCTTAGAGCGTTTTTGATAGGGCTCACTTTTTTGACAGTGAGATATTTTGTGGTTTGAATAGGATTTCAGGAAGGTCACTTTTTGGCAGCAGTGGATCTTGCTCGGTTGAGTCTCTCCAGCAGGGCTCGGTCTGTGGTGGGAGAACAGCGGGACAGGACAGTGCTGATCTCTCCTTCACTCCTCCTCTCTATAGCTGCCTCGGCTGCCCCCTCCAGATCACTGACAAAGAGAGAGAAGGATAAAGAGAGAGAGAGGAAGAGGAGTTTAGCTTCTGCACACACACACACACACACACACACAAACACAAACTCACCCTATGGCCAGGTGGGCTTTGACCTTTTGCTCTGGGGTCACCTTGGAAACATACTTTTTGGCCTCGTACTTATTGTGTTGTTTCACACACACCTCCACAAAGGGCTAAGAGAGAAAGAGAGAGGTTAGTTACTTAACTAAAGTTGTATAAAGGTTATAAATGACCTGTCAAGTAGCCTATTGGATGAATACCTTTGTATAAAGGTTATATAAACAACATACTAGATAGCCAATGGGGGACTTCTTGCTCTTGGCAAATTTCTCCATCTCCTCCCAGTCATCCTTCTCTGCCAGAGCGGTCAGCTTCAGCCACCAGTACCTGATCACAGTGACATCATCAATAAAGGACTATACAGTGACGTCATCAAGAAGGGACTACACAGGGACATCATCAATAAGGGACTATACAGTGACAGCAATGTGTCATTTATCTCATCTTGATTAGTGTCCAGTCGTATGGTCCAGTGCTGCAAGGAAAGACCTAGTTAAACTGCATCTGGCCCAGAACAGAGCGGCACGTCTTGCTCTTCATTGTAATCAGAGGGCTGATATAAATACTATGCATGATAGTCTCTCTTGGATAAGAGTTGAGGAGAGACTGACTGTTTTCTTATAAAAGTAAGAAGTTATGCAATGTCAAATTAGACCATGATAATGTTTTCAAAGTGTTGTCTCATTATTATAGTGTGGTCTCATTATTATAGTGTGGTCTCATTATTATAGTGTGGTCTCATTATTACAGTGTGGTCTCATTATTACAGTGTGGTCTCATTGTGGTCTCATTATTATAGTGTGGTCTCATTATTATAGTGTGGTCTCATTATTATAGTGTGGTCTCATTATTACAGTGTGGTCTCATTATCACAGTGTGGTCTCATTATTACAGTGTGGTCTCATTATTACAGTGTGGTCTCATTATTACAGTGTGGTCTCATTGTGGTCTCATTATTATAGTGTGGTCTCATTATTACAGTGTGGTCTCATTATTACAGTGTGGTCTCATTATTATAGTGTGGTCTCATTATTACAGTGTGGTCTCATTATTACAGTGTGGTCTCATTATTATAGTGTGGTCTCATTATTACAGTGTGGTCTCATTATTACAGTGTGGTCTCATTATTACAGTGTGGTCTCATTATTACAGTGTGGTCTCATTATTATAGTGTGGTCTCATTATTACAGTGTGGTCTCATTATTACAGTGTGGTCTTATTATTACAGTGTGGTCTCATTGTGGTCTCATTATTATAGTGTGGTCTCATTATTACAGTGTGGTCTCATTATTACAGTGTGGTCTCATTGTGGTCTCATTATTATAGTGTGGTCTCATTATTATAGTGTGGTCTCATTATTACAGTGTGGTCTCATTATTACAGTGTGGTCTCATTATTATAGTGTGGTCTCATTATTATAGTGTGGTCTCATTATTACAGTGTGGTCTCATTATTACAGTGTGGTCTCATTGTGGTCTCATTATTATAGTGTGGTCTCATTATTATAGTGTGGTCTCATTATTACAGTGTGGTCTCATTATTACAGTGTGGTCTCATTATTACAGTGTGGTCTCATTATTACAGTGTGGTCTCATTGTGGTCTCATTATTATAGTGTGGTCTCATTATTATAGTGTGGTCTCATTATTATAGTGTGGTCTCATTATTACAGTGTGGTCTCATTATTACAGTGTGGTCTCATTGTGGTCTCATTATTATAGTGTGGTCTCATTATTATAGTGTGGTCTCATTATTATAGTGTGGTCTCATTATTATAGTGTGGTCTCATTATTACAGTGTGGTCTCATTATTATAGTGTGGTCTCATTATTACAGTGTGGTCTCATTATTACAGTGTGGTCTCATTATTACAGTGTGGTCTCATTGTGGTCTCATTATTATAGTGTGGTCTCATTATTATAGTGTGGTCTCATTATTACAGTGTGGTCTCATTATTACAGTGTGGTCTCATTATTACAGTGTGGTCTCATTATTACAGTGTGGTCTCATTATTACAGTGTGGTCTCATTATTATAGTGTGGTCTCATTATTACAGTGTGGTCTCATTATTACAGTGTGGTCTCATTATTACAGTGTGGTCTCATTGTGGTCTCATTATTATAGTGTGGTCTCATTATTATAGTGTGGTCTCATTATTATAGTGTTGTCTCATTATTACAGTGTTGTCTCATTATTACAGTGTTGTCTCATCTCTCTCCCTCTGGTTTTACACACAGCTCTGACACACACACTAACCCCACCAGACATGCCACCAGGGGTCTTTTCAGTCCCCAGGTCCAGAACAAATTCAAGGAAACGTACAGTATTATATGGAGCCATGATTGCATGGAACTCCCTTCTCATATAAAACGCAAATGAAGAGCAAACCTGGTTTAAAAAATACAAGTAAAGCAACACCTCACAACGCCTCTCCCACATGTGACCTACCTGTTGTGTGTATGTACTGACATGTATGTGGAACTGATAGATACACACAGACTACATGTTAATGTTTTTAAATGTACACTACCGTTCAAAAGTTTGGGGTCACTTAGAAAAAGAAAAAAAAAGAAGAAAAAACAACAACGTTTTTTGATCATTAAAATAACATCAAATTGATCAAAAATACAGTGTAGACATTGTTAATGTTGTAAATGACTATTTTAGCTGGAAACGGCAGATATTTTATGGAATATCTACATAGGCGTACAGAAGCCCATTATCAGCAACCATCACTCCTGTGTTCCAATGGCACGTTGTGTTAGCAATCCAAGATTATCATTTTAAAAGGCTAATTGATCATTAGAAAAACCTTTTGCAATTACGTTAGCACAGCTGAAAACTGTTGTTCGGATTAAAGATGCAATAAAACTGGCCTTCTTTAGACTAGTTGAGTATCTGGAGCATCAGCATTAGTGGGTTCGATTACAGCTTCAAAATGTCTAGAAACAAAGAACGTTCTTCTGAAACTCGTCAGTCTATTCTTGTTCTGAGAAATGAAGGCTATTCCATGTGAGAAATTGCCAAGAAACTGAAGATCTCGTACAACGCTGTGTAATACTCCCTTCACAGAACAGCGCAAACTGGCTCTAACCAGAATAGAAAGAGATGTGGGAGGCCCCGGTGCACAACTGAGCAAGAGGACAAGTACATTAGAGTGTCTAGTTTGAGAAACAGACGCCTCACAAGTCCTCAACTGGCAGCTTCATTAAATAGTACCCGCAAAACACCTGTCTCAACGTCAACAGTGAAGAGGCGACTCCGGGATGCTGGCCTTCTAGGCAGAGTTGAAAAGAAAAAGCCAAATCTTAGACTGGCCAATAAAAATAAAAGATTAAGTTGGGCAAAAGAACGCAGACACTGGACAGAGGAACTCTGCCTAGAAGGCCAGCGTCCCGGAGTCGCTTCTTCACTGATGACGTTGAGACTGGTGTTTTGTGGGTACTATTTAATGAAGCTGCCAGTAATGTCTTTTTCGTTGTGTCGGACCCCAGTATGGATCCTAATAAAATAAAATCAAGAATGGACTACACAGTGACGTCATTGATAAGGTACTACACAGTGACGTGTTCAATATGCGACGACACAGTGACAATATGCCGCGTTCAAAACAACTGGGTACTCACAACTGGGAAATCTCTGACTTCCGAGCGTTCAAGACAACTAAGGGGGGGGGGGGGGGGGAGAGAGAACAAGCTCCGAATCATTTTGAACGGTCATCCAACTCGGAAACTCTGGCAACTTTGTAGAACTCAAATATTCCGACCTGAAGATCACTGACGTTATGATTTGACCTTGTTTTTTCCCCCAGAGTTCCCAGGTGTCTTGAAAGCAGCATAACACACAGCCCTTACCTTTTGTCTGGCACCCTGAAGTCCCTGTAGAGCTGTTCAGCCTGCTTGTGGAAGTTGGAGGTGAGGAGGGCATGCAGAGTCTCCTGGAGAGACAGGCCCAGCAGAGCCTCTCCCTTCTCCTCATCCAGACGCCTCTGGAACCGTAGCAGCTTCATCTCCTCCTCTGTCGCCTGGGGCAGACAGAGACAGAGAGACAGAGAACATAATAATAATAATAATGAGACAACATTTTGAGAACATTGTCATGATCTAATATACATGTTCATTTTTGGTCCAAAGTGCTAATGCTATTCAGAGCCTGGTGAGACCAAATATGCAATTAAAACTGTCTGGGTCTTACCTTGGCTGCAAACTCGTTCCTGGCCTTGTTGTACTCGTCCACAGCACTCTGCAGCAGAGACAGGCGAGCCTCCAGCTTCTTCTCCTTGTAACTGGCCTTGACGTAGAAGTTACCCAGCTCCTGATGGTCATCGTCTTGGTTGAACAGATCCTTCAGTGTGTCCTGTTCCTGGTGCTTACAGAACTAACACACACACATTAAACCACATTTTGTGCGTGTGTACCTGTGTGTAGAGTCTGAGTTGTGTGTGTGTGTGTGTGTCTGTGTATATACCTGTCGGTAGAGGCTCAGGGCTACCGGTTGGTTTCTGAGCGTCATGAAGAAGTCTCCTCTGTTCATCTCGTTCTTCAGGTATGTCACCACCGTGTAAACCAGGTCTGTGTCTCCACTCTCTATAGCTTTACTCAGGGCCAGTTGACTCCTCTTCATCTTCAGTAGCAGGGGGACCTGCTCCCCAGAACGAGGCTCAAACTCCAACAACTAGACCCAGAGAGAGAGGCAAAAATTGTTGGGAGGAGAGGGAGGAGGCAGAGGGAAAGAAAGAAAGAGAGGAGAGGGAGGAGGCAGAGGGAAAGAAAGAGAGGAGAGAGGGTGGTGACAGATGGAAAGAAAGAGAGGAGAGAGGGTGGTGACAGATGGAAAGAAAGAGAGGAGAGAGGGTGGTGACAGAGGGAAAGAAAGAGAGGAGAGAGGGTGGTGACAGAGGGAAAGAAAGAGAGGAGAGAGGGTGGTGACAGAGGGAAAGAAAGAGAGGAGAGAGGGTGGTGACAGAGGGAAAGAAAGAGAGGAGAGAGGGAGGAGGCAGAGGGAAAGAAAGAGAGGAGAGAGGGTGGTGACAGAGGGAAAGAAAGAGAGGAGAGAGGGTGGTGACAGAGGGAAAGAAAGAGAGGAGAGGGTGGTGACAGAGGGAAAGAAAGAGAGGAGAGGGTGGTGACAGAGGGAAAAAAAGAGAGGAGAGGGTGGTGACAGAGGGAAAGAAAGAGAGGAGAGGGTGGTGACAGAGGGAAAGAAAGAGAGGAGAGGGTGGTGACAGAGGGAAAGAGAGGAGAGGGTGGTGACAGAGGGAAAGAGAGGAGAGGGTGGTGACAGAGGGAAAGAGAGGAGAGGGTGGTGACAGAGGGAAAGAGAGGAGAGGGTGGTGACAGAGGGAAAGAGAGGAGAGGGTGGTGACAGAGGGAAAGAGAGGAGAGGGTGATGACAGAGGGAAAGAGAGGAGAGGGTGATGACAGAGGGAAAGAGAGGAGAGGGTGATGACAGAGGGAAAGAGAGGAGAGGGTGATGACAGAGGGAAAGAGAGGGTGGTGACAGCGGGAAAGAGAGGGTGGTGACAGTGGGAAAGAGAGGAGAGGGTGGTGACAGTGGGAAAGAGAGGAGAGGGTGGTGACAGAGGGAAAGAGAGGGTGGAGACAGCGGGAAAGAGAGGAGAGGGTGGTGACAGCGGGAAAGAGAGGAGAGGGTGGTGGGAGAGGGAAAGAGAGGAGAGGGTGATGACAGAGGGAAAGAAAGGTGGGAGAGGGAAAGAGAGGAGAGGGTGGTGGGAGAGGGAAAGAGAGGAGAAGGTGGTGGGAGAGGGAAAGAGAGGAGAAGGTGGTGGGAGAGGGAAAGAGAGGAGAGGGTGGTGGGAGAGGGAAAGAGAGGAGAGGGTGGTGGGACAGGGAAAGAGAGGAGAAGGAAAGAGAGGAGAGGGTGGTGACAGAGGGAAAGAAAGAGAGGAGAGGGTGGCGGGAGAGGGAAAGAAAGAGAGGAGAGGGTGGTGACAGAGGGAAAGAAAGAGAGGAGAGGGTGGTGACAGAGGGAAAGAAAGAGAGGAGAGGGTGGTGACAGAGGGAAAGAAAGAGAGGAGAGGGTGGTGACAGAGGGAAAGAAAGAGAGGAGAGGGTGGTGACAGAGGGAAAGAGAGGAGAGGGTGGTGACAGAGGGAAAGAGAGGAGAGGGTGGTGACAGAGGGAAAGAGAGGAGAGGGTGGTGGGAGAGGGAAAGAAAGAGGAGAGGGTGGTGACAGAGGGAAAGAGAGGAGAGGGTGGTGACAGAGGGAAAGAGAGGAGAAGGTGGTGGGAGAGGGAAAGAGAGGAGAGGGTGGTGGGAGAGGGAAAGAGAGGAGAGGGTGGTGGGACAGGGAAAGAGAGGAGAAGGAAAGAGAGGAGAGGGTGG
The DNA here is from genome assembly GCF_016432855.1 of Salvelinus namaycush. Classification (NCBI taxonomy): domain Eukaryota; kingdom Metazoa; phylum Chordata; class Actinopteri; order Salmoniformes; family Salmonidae; genus Salvelinus; species Salvelinus namaycush. Next base: position 54,562,220 of record NC_052313.1, read on the forward strand.
TGACAGAGGGAAAGAAAGAGAGGAGAGGGTGGTGGGAGAGGGAAAGAAAGAGAGGAGAGGGTGGTGACAGAGGGAAAGAAAGAGGAGAGGGTGGTGACAGAGGGAAAGAGAGGAGAGGGTGGTGACAGAGGGAAAGAGAGGAGAGGGTGGTGACAGAGGGAAAGAGAGGAGAGGGTGGTGGGAGAGGGAAAGAGAGGAGAGGGTGGTGGGAGAGGGAAAGAGTATTGTCAAGGTAACATTCCCAATGATAAACCTCTGTGAGCATGTTCAATCCATCCAAATGATGTCTTTTTGATTGCCTCTAATCACTCTCTCTTCTGTTGGAAGCACGTGAGGCAGGGTGTGGCTGTCCCTTGATAGTCAGTTCAGGCCTGCTGGTGTGTGTGTGTGTGTGTGTGTGTGTACCTTGATGGCCAGTTCCGTCCTGCCACACTCATATGCTCTGGCAGCGATCTCAGAGTAGGAGATTCCTGCTGCCTCACCCAGCTTCACACTGACAGCATGTGCTATGGACTCATCAGGCTCTTCTTTCTGCTGGACCTGAGACACACGTTTTATTTCAATCTCAAGAGGTACAGTCCCAGGAAAACTATCTGCCCCCTTTTTCATTTTACTGAATGTCATCAGACCTTCAACCAAAACCTGATATTAGATAAAAGGAACCTGAGTTCACATATAACTAAAAATATATTTTTATTTCATTAACAAAGCTATACAACACCCAATGCCCCTGTGTCAAAAAGTAATTGCCCCCTTACACTCAATAACTGGTTGTACCTCCTTCAGCTGCAATGACTCCAACCAAACACTTCCTGTAGTTGATCAGTCTCTCACCTCACTGTGGAGGAATTTTGTCCCACTCTTCCATGCAGAACTGCTTTAACTCAGTGACATTTGTGGGTTTTTAAGCATGAACTGCTTGTTTCAAGTCCTGCCACAACATCTCAATTGGGATTAGGTCTGGACTTTGACTAGGCCATTCGAAAACGTCAAAACATTTTTTTTGTCATTTTCATGTAGACTTGATTGTGTGTGTTGGATCATTGTCTTGCTGCATGACCCAGCTGTGCTTCAGCTCCCAGACGGATGGCCTGACATTCTCCTGTAGAATTCTCTGATACAGAGCAGAATTCATGGTTCCTTCTATTAAGGCAAGTGGTCCAGGTCCTGAGGCAGCAAAGCATCCCCAAACCCTCACACTACCACCACCATGCTGACCGTTGGTATGAGGTTCTTACTGTGAAATGCAGTGTTTGGTTTTCTCCAGACATAATGGGACCCATCTCGTCCAAAAAGTGGACTCAAGTTTGACAAAAAGCACCTGGATGATCATCAAGACTCTTGGAAGAATATTCTATGGACAGATGAGTCAAAACTATCACTTTTTTGGTCAAACCAGTTCATGCTTGTTAACACAAGTTACAGCAGTTCTGCATGGAAGAGTGGACCAACATTCCTCCACAGCGACGTGAGAGACTGACCAACAACTACAGGAAGTGTTTGGTTGGAGTCATTGCAGCTAAAGGTGGTAAAACAAGTTATTGAGTGTAAGGGGGCAATTACTTTTTCACACATGGGCATTGGGTGTTGCATAACTTTGTAAACTCAGGTTCCTTTTATCTAATATTAGGTTTTGGTTGAAGATCTGACCAGATTCAGTATCAAAAATATGCAAAAGTAGAGAACATTTGAATGGGGGCAAATACTTTTCACAGCACTGTACCTGTTAGAGCATGTTAAGAACATACATGCAGGTAAATGAGCCCTCGGTCTCACCTTGCAGCAGGCCCAGTGCTTAAGAACTCTGCTGACTCCCTGGTACTCCGGTGTCTTCAGATAGCGACAGATCTCAATGGCCAGGGGATACAGCTTACGGTACACCAACCTGTTTAACATACAGAGAGTAAACACACACACACACACACCGTGTAAACACACACCCACACACACACACCTGGGCTGTTACCTGTCAATGAGGACCTGAACAGTCATCTGTTTGTACTGTGTGTGTGTGAGGGGGATCCCCACGGTGTAGTCTCGGACAGAGTTGAGAACTTTCAGGTCTCGACACATACTGACAAATGGCTCTGGTGGGTAGTTACTGAGAAAACACTTCCCAAACGACGCAGCCTAGAGGCAGGGAGAGAGGGTGAGGGAGGGAGGGAGAGAGGAATAGAGTGGGGGAGAAAAACATGAATATATCTGTGGACTGACTCATTTTGATCTTCAACTTAGCATGCAGGCATAGATGGGAGAGAGAGAAAAGAAGTGAGAGAGAGAGGAAGACATAGGGAGAGAGAGCGATCAAGGTAGAGGGAGAGAGAAAGAGTGTGTCTTACCCTGAGCAGTGTTTTCTGGGTCTCTGGTTCATGTTCATAACCGGCAGCCTCCACACACTGTCTCACCGCTTCCCCCAATACACTCTGTTCCTTTATCTCTCTCAGGTACTCATCTGCCTTCTGACTGGACTTCTACACACACACACACACACACACACACACACACACATCACGCAAAACCATCTCCTCCGATACATGTATTCAGTAAAGTGGAAAGCTCTTACAGTCACACGGCCAGACACAGACACGTACCTCCCAGACACCTCCCAGACACAGACGCGTACCTCCCAGACACAGACGCGTACCTCCCAGACACAGACGCGTACCTCCCAGACACAGACGCGTACCTCCCAGACACAGACGCGTACCTCCCAGACACAGACGCGTGCCTCCCAGACACAGACGCGTGCCTCCCAGACACAGACGCGTGCCTCCCAGACACAGACGCGTGCCTCCCAGACACAGACGCGTGCCTCCCAGACACAGACGCGTACCTCCCAGACACAGACGCGTCCATCCCAGACGCGTGCCTCCCAGACACAGACGCGTGCCTCCCAGACACAGACGCGTACCTCCCAGACACAGACGCGTACCTCCCAGACACAGACGCGTACCTCCCAGACACAGACGCGTGCCTCCCAGACACAGACGCGTGCCTCCCAGACACAGACGCGTGCCTCCCAGACACAGACGCGTACCTCCCAGACACAGACGCGTACCTCCCAGACACAGACGCGTACCTCCCAGACACAGACGCGTCCATCCCAGACGCGTGCCTCCCAGACACAGACGCGTGCCTCCCAGACACAGACGCGTACCTCCCAGACACAGACGCGTACCTCCCAGACACAGACGCGTACCTCCCAGACACAGACGCGTACCTCCCAGACACAGACGCGTACCTCCCAGACACAGACGCGTACCTCCCAGACACAGACGCGTACCTCCCAGACACAGACGCGTACCTCCCAGACACAGACGCGTACCTCCCAGACACAGACGCGTACCTCCCAGACACAGACGCGTACCTCCCAGACACAGACGCGTACCTCCCAGACACAGACGCGTACCTCCCAGACACAGACGCGTACCTCCCAGACACAGACGCGTACCTCCCAGACACAGACGCGTACCTCCCAGACACAGACGCGTACCTCCCAGACACAGACGCGTACCTCCCAGACACAGACGCGTACCTCCCAGACACAGACGCGTACCTCCCAGACACAGACGCGTACCTCCCAGACACAGACGCGTACCTCCCAGACACAGACGCGTACCTCCCAGACACAGACGCGTACCTCCCAGACACAGACGCGTACCTCCCAGACACAGACGCGTACCTCCCAGACACAGACGCGTACCTCCCAGACACAGACGCGTACCTCCCAGACACAGACGCGTACCTCCCAGACACAGACGCGTACCTCCCAGACACAGACGCGTACCTCCCAGACACAGACGCGTACCTCCCAGACACAGACGCGTACCTCCCAGACACAGACACGTACCTCGTACTCCTTGTGTGCCTCCAGTAGTAAAGCTCCAGGAGCCATGGAGGCGATTTTAAAGATGTCCTGGCAGGCCGAGGGCACCTCCTGCAGCAGCTCATGCCTGGACCCTCCTACGATCCTCACTCCATCTAGCTCTGCTACACACACACTCTCCTCATCCAGAGTGTATCTAAACACTGGTTAAGGCTCCATGAGAGGGCACACATTTGGATCAGTGGCAGATTTTTATTACGCTTGTGTTGATGTCTGTGAGCAGAATTGGTAATTGTACATTTAATGTCATATTGGTAATTGTACCTTTAACAGTAACAAACCAACAGGAACTAGCTATCTGAACTAACAGGAACTAGCTATCTGAACTAACAGGAACTAGCTAGCTGAACTAACAGGAACTAGCTAGCTGAACTAACAGGAACTAGCTAGCTGAACTAACAGGAACAAGCTAGCTGAACTAACAGGAACAAGCTAGCTGAACTAACAGGAACAAGCTAGCTGAACTAACAGGAACAAGCTAGCTGAACTAACAGGAACAAGCTAGCTGAACTAACAGGAACAAGCTAGCTGAACTAACAGGAACAAGCTAGCTGAACTAACAGGAACAAGCTAGCTGAACTAACAGGAACAAGCTAGCTGAACTAACAGGAACAAGCTAGCTGAACTAACAGGAACAAGCTAGCTGAACTAACAGGAACAAGCTAGCTGAACTAACAGGAACAACTGCTTGCATAACTGCTGTGAGCTGAAGGATACTGGATGGTGTCTGTACACTCTCCGGCCACCAGTAGGAGCCTGTCCCACATGATTACCACAGAGGGCTGCTGGCTCTTTGGCCTTCTGCACCAGACCATCTGTTTAGGAGGGGTCCTCACCTTGGTGTCCACCTCACTCAGCTTGTCCTGGGGAACAAACAACAGTCAGTAGCAGACTGCCATAATACACATCTACATTAGACATGTCTGATATACAGGGCTTCTACTGACGATGTAGCTTGACAGGAAAAAACTCTTGGCCCAAAATGGTCAGCACTCCCCACACCAGAGCGATTTACACTCTACGGCTGCCTGGCAACCTAGATAACCTGTGATAAGACTGGTAATGCCTGGATGGGTTGAGGACCACTGGTGTGTATAGACAATAGATAATAATGGAAGCTAGCCACATCATGGAGCCATACAGTATGAGGGATAGTAATCCATGTTACCTTGAAGTTGGCTGAGCCCATCCACAGGTGTCCAGAGTCTGTGAACAGAGCCAGGTACTTATAGCTGAATGACACAGCCATGTTCACGATGCTACAGGCCTGGGGAGAGAGGCCTGGAGGTGTCTGGAACAAACACACACACACACAGTTAGAGGTGAGAGAGCAAGTTTGATTAGACATAGTAATGAATAAGTTGCGTGTGTTTGTCTCACCACAGGGGTGCAGGATGTGTTGTCCAGTATGTAGAGGTCAGCTCCGTTGGCCAGCAGCACTTTGGTCTGTCTGTCCTGAGTCAGCACTGCCCAGCAGGAGGGTGCCCCCTGGAGGCCTGTAGGAACAACACACCAATTAATCAATTAAATAGTGAAAAATGTCTCAATTCATTTGGAATTGAGGACTGACAGGATTTCACATACACACATGTACACACACCTGGGACTTCCGGGAGTCTCCTCAGCTTCAGGTCGTCAATGTTCGTGGCCAGGGTGAAGCGTGAGGCTCCCGTCACTATGGCGACACCGGTTCCGTAGGGCGAGTGGAACACCTTGGCTTCCAGCACCTGGTTTTGAACCACCTCCTGTCAAAGACACACACGTCAGGTGGATGATCATGTTTCTATCATGTTTTTTTGTGTTATGTGTGCTCACGTTGCCCATGCTGAAGTGTCTTTTGAAGGCACCAAACAGGTCGTAGATGAGGACTGTGCCATCCTCCTGGATACACAGCAGGTCATCACACACCGTCCAACCCAGCTGTCTCACTGGGCCACTCTTCCACTGGAGAAACGAGTGGGACGGAGTGCAGGAGAATGGGAGGGACAGACAGAGAAAGAATGAATAAGTGTGTGTGTGTGTGTGTGTGTGTGTGTGTGTGTGTGTGTGTGTGTGTGTGTGTGTGTGTGTGTGTGTGTGTGTGTACCGGGAAGCTGGCCATGTTCACGCCTGAGGAAGAGTAGATCTCCAACTGGGGCCGTGCGCTGGAGGAAGGCCTCTGTGGCTGCCTTAGAAGAGCTGAGAGATGGTGATGAAGGGAAATAGATGGAGGGAGGGATAGAGAGACGGAGAGAGAGTGAGAAACATGCTTCTTTAATTAGCTATGTGGTTAGAATACACATGTTGTAGATTATAAATATTTTGCAACAATGTGAGTTTCTCCAAATTGTGCAAGTGATTCTCTCTGCTCCATCATATTGGTGTGTGTGTGTATGTACTCACCGATCGGTCCCCCGTATGGGGCTGCTGCCACCAGGCATTCCTTGAGCCCATCTCTCAAGCTCCATCCCATCTCATACAGCTCGATCTTCCTGTAGAGTGGAAACACACACACACACACACACACACACACACACACACACACACACACACACACACACACACACACACACACACACACACACACACACACACACACACACACACACACACACACACACGACAGAGTCAACCTAAATATGAAATATATCTAGCTAGCTAACGTTAGCATTTTGCAAAGATTCTGGTCATGTGAGCAAGCTAACACAACTAGCTAGCTAAAATCTGCTTACCTGTAAAACGCTTCCCCGAGCGGATTCCAGTTTGCCGTTATAAATGCCATGCTTCACCCCGTAAATTATAACCCTGGCATATGGTTTGTATAACTAATTTGGTGGCGTGTGTATTTGTTATTGTTTAGATTCGCCTGTCATCTGACGTTTTGTCGAGAGCAGCCTAGTTCCGGATTTTCTTCTTCTCTTTACGACGACGGAAGAACACCGTTCATTACCGCCAGTAACTGGTTGGAGACTGCAGTTTGTGTTTAGCCACTGACAATTAGACAGATATTTAACCGGATGTATAAATGTGAAGCATCCTGTTGGCGATTCCACTCACTACCAAATATGATAGTGAGTAGGAAGCCAAGTGTCCGGCAGTGGGAGAAGCTGGAACGAGATGGATTTTGGACGTTTTCTCATCGATGAAACATTTGGTCTCAATACAGTTTTCTGTTCCCAAAACTATAATCTGTTACGAACATAGTGGACTAAGTTTTGTAGATTTTACCCTTTGCTAAAGCTGAGAAAAAAATTGCATTGTTTAAAAGGAGTGCAAGGGCGAATTGAGTTCCCGAACGTAAATATTCAAATGCATGCTACAACGCGCCAATAGGATCTCGCTAAATCGTGCTTGGCTTTGCCCATCTCCTTGCTTGTTCTGCCCACTATGACTCATTTGTTCCCATTTCAAACGACGGGCTGTGGTCAATCTTTGTTTTAGATCTTAATTTAGTAGGCAAAGCAAAAATCCAAACTCTAAACCAGTGGTCGCCAACCAGTGGACTGGCCGATCTTCAAGGCATTCCTAGTCGATCATGAAACATTTCCGTAGAAAAGACAATGATAAAGGCATGCGCTCATTTTTTTTTTTTTTTTTACATGTTGTGCTGTTGGCAGTAGGTGCACTTCATTCAGAAGCCCTGCGCACCGGATGGGAAAGTGGTCCCATTTTTAATAATTTAATGAAAAGACAAACTTCGCCTACCCGAGTGTGCCTACTGTGCTGGCCAATCAGATAGCTCAAATTACTGTGACTACAGCTTCCACGACCAATGCCACAGCAAAGTTTGATACTAGCCAATGTAAGATTTTCAAACTTTTAAGACAATGACCAGAGAGAGACTTTCAGAGAATACAGCAAAGAGCTGCTGTTGTTATGACTGGGTTTTTATTCAACACTACTACAAAACATGATTTTCCCTACTTCCACTGGCGCTGCAGCTGCAATGAACGAGTAGCCAAGTGAATCTATAGCCCAGCGTTTTTATTATTATTAGCAACTCTTCATGTCTATTTTAATATCAAGGAATATTACACTTTCTCTGGTCATAGGAACAACATGAATTTGTGCATGAGGCAGATGTGGTGTGACTCGAGTTGCGCCATCAGGTGGAAGACGGTGTCCCCTCTCTCTGGTCAGACTCACTGGAGGAAAAGGAGAGAGCAGGGACCGTGAGAGGCGGACCCTCTGCTGCTCTCTCCTTCGCTGAGTCTAATACAGTGTTCAAAACAAGTGTGAAATCTCAGACTTCTGACTGCAGTGCGTCTCAGACTTCTGTTTTACCTCTAATCTGTTTCACCTAATCTCAGACATCCGACTTCACAACTGGGAACTCAGGGAAAAAAATTACCAAGAAAAATCGCTTTGAACAGTCATCCAACTCAGAATTCCAAGTGGGAAACTCGGGCATTTTTGTCGAGCTCCGACTTTCCAAACTGAAGATGACGTCATAATTTTACCTCTTTTTTTTTCAGAATCCCGAGTTGTCTTGAAAGCACCCTTACAGATGCAGGTACCATCAGTCCAGTCATATAAAAAGCAAATCATTTCTGTTTAGCTGTGCCTCACAAGTGCTACACCGACTGATCTATTTTGTTATCAAAGGCTGAGTTTTAAATATAATATGATCTGAGAATATCAATATTAGCCGGCCAGGCATATAGCCAATATGCTGTGATAATGGTTCCATGTTTCATGAGCTGAAATAAAAGATCCCTGATATTTTCCATATGCACAAAAAGCTTATTTCGCTCAAATTTGTTTACATCCCTTGTTAGTGAGCATTTCTCCTTTGTCAAGATAATCCATCCACTTGACAGGTGTGGCATATCAAGAAGCTGATTAATCAGCATGATGAATACATTTTTAAATGTTTTTTATTTAACCTTTATTTAACTAGGAAAGTCATTTAAAAACAAATTCTTATTTACAATGATGGCCAAACCCAGGTCAATTGTGCGCTGCCCTATGGGACTCCCAATCACAGCCAGTTGTGATAAAGCCTGGATTTGAACCAGAGTGTCTGCAGTGATGCCCCACTAGGGAGCCCATTTTAATTTACTGATTTCCTTATATGAACTGTAACTCAGTAAAATGGTTGAAATTGTTGCACGTTGCGTTTATATTTCTGTTCAGTATATTAGGGCTACTGCACAAACCCCATTCATACAGAACATTATTAGGTCAATGTAAAAAAAAAAAAAGGTAAGTCATGTTTACAAATCTGAGCGGTAGATCTTGGCCTGCTTTTTAACTGCAAAAGTGATCTTGACTCAGAAAAGGTTGAAGACCTAAGCCAAATGAAGCGGACCTCAAATACTTTGTGCAGTCTGTTGAAACACTTATCAATGTACAACTCCAAAGTTTGTAAAGTTTGTTTAGGAGTACACTGTGAAAGGCTATAGGAGCAGGATGGAGCCATGTTTGATCTCCTACATCATCACGTGATTGACCTCCAAATATACCAAAATACTGTAGCGACCTTAACCCAGCACCAGTGGCGTGTATTAATGGATGCCAATAGAAGCCAGGCTTCCCCAAAAATGTACCAAGAAAAACAACAAAAAAACATATACTATAATGTGTCTTTTGTCTTTCTGTGTTTCATAATTTTCCTTCAGTTCGCAAGAGGCTGAATGTATCTCACTGGAGAAAACATCAGAGTGATGAAAACAGTGCCCCTCTGTCTATATGTCTAGCCCATATATCTGATGCTGTCTGGTCAAAAAGAGTAGGATATTGTTGCTGCCTGTAGCATTGAATGTAAGTGAAGCCAGCAAGCATTTGGCCTCAACTGTAAATGGTCCTGGCTCACCAAAAAAAAGTGTCAAGGGAAGCCAGTTTGGATTTAGCTTCACACCAATCACATCAAGCCAAATGTCATTGACAGCAAAAAAATGTAATTGTTGCATCTCGTTGTTTTTTTGTTCTCCAGTGGCTATCTTGCTAGCTAAAATAGGCCCTGCTGTAGATTATCCATGAACGGAGATAGGGATTTGGACTCGTAGTTTTATTAAATTCTCTGTACAGACCAATGATTATAACAGCAATTCTGATCCAACAATAAATTCATACATTGTGCCTCTGGCCTGAGAGGATGGAAGTTTAATATGTACCTAGCTGTAGTAGGCTAATGTTAACTAGCTGGCTAATCGTTGCCTATGAATGGAAGTTATGCTAGCAAGCTAGCATTTTAGCCAGGTAGTCTTGGACAACAAAAACTAAAATCGTGTACTGTATGACAGAGTCATAAAACATTTCGACAACATGAAAGAGAGGAGGACGGCACTGGCGTTTCTTTAAAGTAGGATGAGTCAACATGTTCTTTTTTTTACACACACACACACACACACACACACACACACACACACACACACACACACACACACACACACACACACACACACACACACACACACACACAGAGAGTTAGAGAAGTCAGTCCCATGGACAGCCACATCATATTTGGCTTACACTGATTGGACTAAATAGTTTTTTGAATCTTTTAGTTGTCATTGTATTAGACTAAGCAGAGGTGATTTGATGATGTTGAAATGTTGAAGTTGAAATGGTGCTGGAATAGTGGAGGCAGCTCCTATTTTCTTAGCGACTTGTGTTACCTCTCCAGTGTTCTCAATAAATAGTTGTTTAGTAGTCTGAAAATGCCAGAAATATTAACTTGATTGACCATGCTGGCTTGGCTTCCCCAGTGATTTTATTCACGCACCGCTATTGCCCAGCACCTAGCGACCTCGTCAAGAGGTTCGTACATCTTCGTGTAATGGTTAAGGTGTTGTCTTGACAGTCGCTGTACCTGGGTTTGAGTCCTGGTCTGGGCTACCCCTGAAATTGTTACACTGGTGTCAGAAGTGGGATGATGCCTGTGAAGCCATCGTTGATGCGGGTATATGGGAGAGACTTGGTATAGAGAAGCATAGCGACGTTACTCCAACACCTAGCGACCTCTTCAAGCGGTTTGGAATGGCATAACAGTTAAGGTGTTGTCTTGACAGTCGACTGGACTCGTGTTTCAATTCCCGGTCGGGGCTACCCCTCGAAATTGCTTCAATACGTTCGAGTTTAACCTAATTTGACCAGGTCTGATGCTCAGATTGTCACACCCTGATCAGTTTCACCTGTACTCATTATTGTCTCCACCCCCTCCAGGTGTCGCTTGTTTTCCCCAGTGTATTTATCCCTGTGTTTCCTGTCTTTCTGTGCTAGTTCGTCTTGTATGTTTCCAAGTCAACCAGCGGTTTTCCCGTTCTCCTGCTTTTTGCATTCTCCTTTTTCTAGTCCTCCCGGTTTTGACCCTTGCCCGTTTCTGGACTTTGTATCCGCCTGCCTGACCATGAGCCTGTCTGCCATTCTGTACCTTCTGGACTCTGATCTGGTTTTGACCTTTTTGCCTGTCCACGACCATTCTCTTGCCTAACCCTTTGGTTTAATAAACATTGTAAGACTCCAACCACCTGCCTCCTGTGTCTGCGTTTGGGTCTCGCCTTGTGCCTTGATACAGTGCTTTGAATAGGCGAACATTTGGCTATCTACTAGACAGCCTGTTACGATAGCCTGTTACAGTTTGTTGAGATGCGTGCATGCATGCCATTGTCGTGGCAATTCTACACAGGGACACCCAAAGTCAATCTTAAATGAAACATTGTTTATTAACAGCTAACTGGAGAGGTTCCAACAAACTTGATGCACCATAGTGCACGTCTGTCAGGAGCTCTTTCGGGACAGTCCCGTTAGATCTCTTATATACTGCTTACAGACATGTTACATAGGCATGATTTTGCTTATCATTCATAATTAATTCATCATTAACGTTTGGTTTATGTATGTGACAGACCTATACCTCACAAGGCTTCTTCTCTCCAAGCTGAAACCTTGAAACTGAGATATCCTTTTGTTCTCAAAACAATGTTCAGGGCATACTGCCAAATTGCAGACACTGATAATGAGGATTCAGTCACTTGCATGAACACATAAACTGCTTATTAGAAAAGCACAAACATAACATTTTCCATCACACCATCAGAGTGGAAGGTAGGCCTCAAGGCCTGGAGCACATGCAAATAGCACTCGATCATATGGCTCAAATTCAAGGTGTGTATTTTACTACTTGAACTGGAAATATTACGCACTGTGGCTGTAATGAACAGGACAACCAATAGCTGTCTAATTTGTAGTCTATATGTCCATAATCTAGCCTAATCCAAATATACTAATCCCCAACAGGAGGAAATAAAGAGAGAGGAGGAGGACAGTTTCAATGTTTTTATTTAGAATTCTAACGATTCTGGAGATAGATTATTTTTTTTATATAAGAGCAAGAAACATGACAATCACAGTTTTAACAATCTGGACAATATATTGAAGAGGAGTTTCTTTGGCACCAGTGAAATAAGAGAAGACTACATAGGCTACTTCACTAACACTTTACTTGAAGCTGACAGGTATACAATAATGCATTATTACCTGTTGTACATTATGTATGAACCAGGGGAGGCTGCTAAGGGGAGGACGACCGATTGTAATGGCTGGAACGGAGTGAACGGAAACCATGTGTTTGATGTATTTGATACTAATGCACTTATTCTGCTCGAGCCATTACCAGGAGCCCGTCCTCCCCAATTAAGGTGCCACCACCCTGTGGTATGAACCCTTATAATGTTTTATTATCAACTGTTGCCATGCTATATCTCTCTATGTTTTCTATACATTCACTGAGAGATGATACAGTACTAAGATATTCGAGGGTCATGAATGATGATACCTACAGATTGTACACCAGATAATGTGATATAACCAAAGATTTTTGGTATCCATTACTGGGAGTTACAGATTTGCCTATACAAAACGCTGCTATAGATTCTTCAATTAACCCGGTATTGGCGATACTCTCTTTGTTCTCGATTCTGGAAAGCAGTTATCTTATAAATGTCCATGTCCAGTGGCATGTGGTTGTACAAACAGCAGAGAAACCTCAGAAAGATAGTAAATCCATGTTTTGTATCAATGTGTGTAGAGTTTTGTTTTAACGTGACTCACTGTCTGGCCGCGGCCGCTTCGCATAGAAATTACTAGTTCTGTCAAAGATGCTGGAAAATTCTAGATGTCCGACAGCTAAGATGGCGAGGATCCTCCTTGCGCGGTACAAAACATGGATTTACTATCTGAGTTGTCAGTGTTTTTTTTTGAACCACCTGCCACTGGATAGAAACATTTCTAAAATAACTGTTTCCCAGAATGGAGATGGAAGACAGTATCGCCAATACCAGGTTAGTTGAAAAATATATGGCGGTGTTTTCTCTAGGCAAACCTGTAACGGACAGTAATGGATACCAAAACTCTTTGGTTAGATCACGTTATCTGTAGCTAGTATAAGTGTTGTACTGATTGGCTTGAATTGTATATATTAGGTCAAGCAAAGTTAGCATCTTACATACACAAGTATACGTTCAGGTTTAAACTTTAAGCAGAAGCATAAGAAGATAATTATACCTTTTAGCAACTTCATCATCCTCTTTCACATGTGAAACAGAAATCTGCCCCTGACACACACACACACACACACACACACACACACACACACACACACACACACACACACACACACACACACACACACACACACACACACACACACACACACACACACACACACACACAAATGCAAGCACATACATTGCACACAATGACATACAGAAAGACACACAGAAATGAACTGTAATTGTGTGTGTGTGGGTGTGTGTTTTTGAACAGAGGGTCTGAGTTTTTTAGAGGATGATGGACAGAGTGTGGGAGTGGGGAAGTATGTTAGGGAATAGGTATATGTGTATTTATTTTGTGTGTGTGTGTTTTAGGGGACTTTGACAGCTGGGCTCCTATTCCACAAGTCTCTCCTACTTCTCTTACTCCTCTTCCTTCTCCTCCACCTCTTTCTACACTTCCTTCTCTCCTTCCTTCCCCTACTCTTTCTCCCTCTGCACCTTTTCCTCCCTGTCTTCCTCATCGAAGGGCGAGATAGAGTGGAAGGCATCATGCGGTAGCGTGGCAGAGAGAGCGTACTCCTCGCTCCCTCCCTCCGTCATAACCGACAGATCCACATCCGCCTCAGGAACGTGTGATTCTAGGAACGGTTTGGAATCAGAAAAACCGTTGGATTCTGGAATTTCGTCAGATTCTGGAACTTCACTGACAGCCACCTCTTCCATCTCCAAAGCCTCAGCCTTGGACTCCTCCAGCCCTGGAGCCAGTTGGGAGTGCACCTCGGTGAAGAGGACCTCCTCATCAGGGTTGGCCAGCGGGGAGATCTCGATGGAGGCCACGGCAGTAGGCGAAACCCCGGTCTGGGATGAGGCCTCCACCTCTGCTTCAGCTTCAGGTTGGCCCTCAGACTTACGATTCTGTTACAGCAGGACGTAGTCATGTCAGATGAATCCACAACAGTGTGAGTGTTTGTGTGTATGTGTGTGTGTGTGTGTACTGACCTTCTTGATGCTGAACGTGAGAGGGGACACTTTGAAGGAGGAGCTCTTTGGGTGGTTGGGTGTCAGGCTCTTCTTCATCTTCTCTCGTTTCTCCTGTGACACAATCTTGTTCATCTTCTTCTCTATATTCGCTTTGGAGAAGGCCCTCTTCAGACTGTCCACCTGCAATACATTGTACAATACCATGCAGTCAGTACATAGCAGGAAATCTCCTAACCCTTACCCCTAACCTCCGACCCCTGATCTTAAGCTCTGCAATACATCAATAGTCAGCATTGAAAACGCCACATGGCCACAGAACATGACCTTGACCCCTAACCTCTCACCCATAGACTTTGACCCCTAACGCCGGTTTTCTCCATCACTCACCTTCTTTAGACTGGAGCGTTTAAACTTATCCGTGCGGGATTTGTCTGTGTGCTCTCCGGCCAGCTCGTATACGCCATCTCCCACCTCGTCCAGGTCCGCCTCCAGCCCTACGTCCTCGTCCGAGGATAGGTCGATGGTGTGAAGCCCCTCCTCCGTGGAGCGGTTGGCGTCGATGACGGCGGTGGGCTCCTCCCCCTCCTCAGCTTCACGGGGGAAAGGAACAGTATCCTTGACAAACACACTGGTTGGGATTTCATTCTCCTCCTACAGAGAGAGCGAAGGAAGAGGGAGGGAGAAGGAGAAGAGGGAGGAAGGTAGATGAGAAAGAGAATGAGAGGGTGTAAAAAGGAAAGTGTATGAAGAAGTTAGAGAAAGGAACTAATGAACAGTACGTTCATCATTCAAAACAGATGTGGTGTGTTGCTATATTTAATTATCTTTATTAATAGCTAATAGTTTAGGAGCGGGTCACATTTATACTACCGTTCAAAAGTTTGGGGTAACTTAGAAATGTCTCAACGTCAACAGTGAAGAGGCGACTCCGGGATGCTGGCCTTCTAAGCAAAGTTCCTCTGTCCAGTGTCTGTGTTCTTTTGCCCATCTTAATATTTTATTTTTATTGGCCAGTCTGAGATATGTCTTTTTCATTGCAAATCTGCCTAGAAGGCCATCCTGGATCCTGTTGACATTGAGACTAGTGTTTTGCGGGTATTATTTAATGAAGCTGCCAGTTGAGGACTTGTGAGGCGTCTGTTTCTCAAACTAGACACTCTAATGTACTTGTCCTCTTGCTCAGTTGTGCACCGGGGCCTCCCACATCTCTTTCTATTCTGGTTAGACCCAGTTTGCGCTGTTCTGTGAAGGGAGTAGTATACAGTGTTGTACGAGATCTTCAGTTTCTTGGCAATTTCTCGCATTGAATAGCCTTAATTTCTCAGAACAAGAATAGACTGATGAGTTTCAGAAGAACGTTCTTTGTTTCTGGCCATTTTGAGCCATAACAGAACCTTGTGATTTTTTTACACTACTTATTAGTTTCCACCCAACGTCAATATTATCAAGCCTGTAAGACTGAGTAAGTGGTTAAGTGGTATCTTAAAGGGAAAGTTCCGCTTGTTAATTTTTTCCCCCATTCTTTTGGGATTGAGGCCAGGAGATTTTTCATTTCAAAATTGTTGTCATTTAAGCTAGAGCGACTTACAGGAGCAATTAGGGTTAAGTGCCTTGCTGAAGGGCACATCTACAGATTTTTCACCTAGTCAGCTCAGGGATTCGAACCAGCGATCTTTCGGTTATAGATATATATATATATACATGAAAACGTTGAAAACCTTCTGTGGTGGCGTGTGGTGGTGGGAAACTACATAGGCCTATTAACTTTGAAAACCTTCTGTGGTGACGTGTGGTGGTGGGAAACTACATAGGCCTATTAACTTTGAAAACCTTCTGTGGTGGCGTGTGGTGGTGGGAAACTGCATAGGCCTATTAACTTTGAAAACCTTCTGTGGTGGCGTGTGGTGGTGGGAAACTGCATAGGCCTATTAACTTTGAAAACCTTCTGTGGTGACGTGTGGTGGTGGGAAACTGCATAGGCCTATTAACTTTGAAAACCTTCTGTGGTGGCGTGTGGTGGTGGGAAACTGCATAGGCCTATTAATTTTGAAAACCTTCTGTGGTGGCGTGTGGTGATGGGAAACTGCATAGGCCTATTAACTTTGAAAACCTTCTGTGGTGGCGTGTGGTGATGGGAAACTGCATAGGCCTATTAACTTTGAAAACCTTCTGTGGTGACGTGTGGTGGTGGGAAACTGCATAGGCCTATTAACTTTGAAAACCTTCTGTGGTGGCGTGTGGTGGTGGGAAACTGCATAGGCCTATTAACTTTGAAAACCTTCTGTGGTGGCGTGTGGTGGTGGGAAACTACATAGGCCTATTAACTTTGAAAACCTTCTGTGGTGGCGTGTGGTGGTGAGAAACTACATAGGCCTATTGAGTTATGGAATCAATGGATTTGTGTAAACGTTATTTCCAAACCATGAACACATACCATCTACATACAGTCACTAATCATTGTTACATTCCTAATGACATTTCACAAAATGGCCGACGCAACACACACACGCACACACACACGGGAAGGATGCACACACAGTGTTGTTGGGCCCAGGCTGGAAACACAGTCCAGCCGTGATGATACGGGTACAGTGGCTGGGGGGGGGGGGGGGGGGGTTGTTCTGCTGGAAACTTTGTCACAAAGATATCATGTAGCGCTACATTAAAGAAGGACACACAAGGTTGCTGGGAACAATCATAAAGGCAGAGGAATGTCGAAAAAGAGGGGAAGGAAGCCAAGGCAACACACACACACACATGCACACACACACGCACACAGGGGAGGGAAGCCAAGGCGAGGCAGCACTCAGAGTTTCCACCAAATGCTGGACATGGGCCAAACCCTGAGAGGAGGAGAGAGAAGAAGAGGGAGGGAAGGGAGCGAGGGAAGGGAGGAGAGAGAAAGGAGAGAGGGAAGGGAGGGGAGAGAAGAGAGAGAGGGAGGGAAAGGAGAGAGGAGGAGAGAGAAGAGGAGAGAGGGAGGGAAAGGAGAGAGGAGGAGAGAGGGAGGAGTGAGAAAGGAGAGACAAGGGAGAGAGAAGAGGAGAGACACATGCACACGTACGTACACACACACACCCTGGAGAACATCTGTCTTCCTCAGGCATCACAACCCAAACTCAGATGACAAAGTATTATTCTCTGCACATTTGACCTTAACAACAATTACTCTGGACACACACACGCACACACACACACACACACACGCACACACACACACACACGCACACACGCAAAATGCAGTAGAGAGTTGTGGAGGAAATGCAACGTCTGTTTTTGTGAGATAAAGTTCAGTTCTGACACACTCTGCAGACTGGAAAAGTCTATCTTGTGAAGTGAGTACTGGTCATGGAATTGACTCTTGACTCTCCTCTCTGAAAAGGTATCCAGTACTGTATATATCCCAGTTCTCTTATACCAGAACCATAGGCCTATACAGTGTATAGAAAGTTTACAACTCAGAATGTTCCATAATATCTGTGGGTATACGTTTGTCCTTGCACACACACGCACACACACATACAAACTTGCTTCCCCCTTCACCAAGGAATTTCCTGATGAGATGAACAAAAATGTCCCACTCGGCTCAAAGGAATGCATTCACCTTTAGGCTAGCATTAGCTATGGTACCTTTGGCTTTCTTTAGCTACCCTTAGCTTATTTAGTTACCCTTAGCTTATTTATCTTCATTCAGCTACATTTAGCTGTTACCTTTAGATTCATTTAGCTACCCTTAGCCTTATTTAGCTTCCCTCAGATGCATTTAGCTGCTACCCTTAGCTTCATTTAATTGCTACCCTTAGCTTCACTTAGCTACCCTCATCTTCATTTAGCTACCCTTAGCTTAATTTAGCAACCCTTAGCTTAATTTAGCTACCCTTAGCTTATTTTGCTTCCCTTTGTTTATTTAGCTTCCCTTAGCTACATTTCATTTAGCTGCCTTTAGCTGCTACTCTTAGCCTTACCTTCAGCTGTAACTTTTGTGTTTTAGCTAGCTCCCATAGCTACTGTAAGAGTCTAGGATACTGGAGACACCGGTCAGTGATCTTCAGGTCAGAGCAGTTGGAGCTCTAGGATGATTCCAGAGATTCCGACTTGGAATTCCGAGTTGGATGACCGTTTTTCCTTGAAGTCCCAGTATTCTTGAACGCACTGATTCAGATGTCGAAGATTTCCAAGTTCCAAGTTCACAGATACACACAACATCAACAATATCTACAACCGATCAATCACTCAACAGTCTGACAGAAGCGAAAT
>NC_052313.1:54585819-54588319 GCF_016432855.1 Salvelinus namaycush
TGTGTGTGTGTGTGCGCACATGCCTATGTCTCTATGCGTGTAAGTACAAAAAATTTAACATTAAAACCCTCCACTGTGCTAGAAGTCTCACTCACACTCTTAACAGTGTGACTTTCCTTTGGCTGAGCAAGAGACCAAACACCTAACACACACACTTCCAGACCTCTATATCTAGCTCCGACCGTTAGTTCCTCACTTGTTCCCTGCTCTCTTCCCTTCTGCAGCCCCACCCTGCCACGGCCACACTCACACAAACACACTGTTCAGTGGTGAATCAGACAGGCTTTCCCGCTTCAGCGAGGGTTTCCCTTGCAAAACAGTTTCCAAAGTTTAGACTGAAACGCCATGCGTGAGTTAGACAAAATGTATCTCTCTCCCTCTCTCTCTCTCTCTCTCTCTCTTTATGTTCATGGAAGAATTGAGTCTGGGCTCCGAAATACAAACACACACAATAAGAGAAACACACACACACACACACGCACACGCACACGCACACACACACACACACACACAGGATACAGGATCTCACAAACTCACACACAAAGGGCCGTCTGAGCAACCCCACCCTCCATTAGAATGCTAGTGTGTTATTGATAACAGAATCCGTCTCAGTGTCACAAGATATGACAGATCCCCTCTCCCCCTCCGTTGTCTCCTTGTTTTAATCTTGTCATTTTCAGCCGACTATCCTGCGGGCTGATAAGAGTGGAAACTCACTCACACAGCCTCATGCTATAAAGCAGTGGGCACCAACCTTTTCTGAATCAAGATCACTTTCTCAGTCAAAATGCAAGCCGAGATCTACCACTCAGATTTTTAAACATGACTTCATTTTTTAAATATTAACCTAATAAAACTGTTCTGTATGAATAAGGTTTGTGCAGTAGGCCTGATACATTATCACAGCATATTGGATATATTCCTGGCCTGATACATTATCAAAGCATGTTGGATATATGCCTGGCCTGATACATTATCACAGCATATTGGATATATTCCTGGCCTGATACATTATCACAGCATATTGGATATATTCCTGGCCTGATACATTATCACAGCATATTGGATATATGTCTGGCCTGATACATTATCACAGCATATTGGATATATGTCTGGCCTGATACATTATCACAGCATATTGACTATATTCCTGGCCTGATACATTATCACAGCATATTGGATATATTCCTGGCCTGATACATTATCACAGCATATTGGATATATGTCTGGCCTGATACATTATCACAGCATATTGGCTATATGCCTGGCCTGATACATTATCACAGCATATTGGATATATTCCTGGCCTGATACATTATCACAGCACATTGGATATATGTCTGGCCTGATACATTATCACAGCATATTGGATATATGTCTGGCCTGATACATTATCACAGCATATTGACTATATTCCTGGCCTGATACATTATCACAGCATATTGGATATATTCCTGGCCTGATACATTATCACAGCATATTGGATATATGTCTGGCCTGATACATTATCACAGCATATTGGCTATATGCCTGGCCTGATACATTATCACAGCATATTGGATATATTCCTGGCCTGATACATTATCACAGCACATTGGATATATTCCTGGCCTGATACATTATCACAGCATATTGGATATATGTCTGGCCTGATACATTATCACAGCATATTGGCTATATGCCTGGCCTGATACATTATCACAGCATATTGGATATATTCCTGGCCTGATACATTATCACATCATATTGGATATATTCCTGGCCTGATACATTATCACAGCATATTGACTATATTCCTGGCCTGATACATTATCACAGCATATTGGATATATTCCTGGCCTGATACATTATCACAGCATATTGGATATATGTCTGGCCTGATACATTATCACAGCATATTGGCGATATGCCTGGCCTGATACATTATCACAGCATATTGGCTATATGCCTGGCCTGATACATTATCACAACATATTGGCTATATGCCTGGCCTGATACATTATCACAGCATATTGGCTATATGCCTGGCCTGATACATTATCACAGCATATTGGATATATTCCTGGCCTGATACATTATCAAAGCATGTTGGATATATGCCTGGCCTGATACATTATCACAGCATATTGGATATATTCCTGGCCTGATACATTATCAAAGCATGTTGGATATATGCCTGGCCTGATACATTATCACAGCATATTGGATATATGCCTGGCCTGATACATTATCACAGCATATTGGATATATTCCTGGCCTGATACATTATCACAGCATATTGGATATATGTCTGGCCTGATACATTATCACAGCATATTGGATATATGCCTGGCCTGATACATTATCACAGCATATTGGCTATATGCCTGGCCTGATACATTATCACAACATATTGGCTATATGCCTGGCTTGATATATTATCACAGCATATTGAATATATTCCTGGCCTGATACATTATCACAGCATATTGACTATATGCCTGGCCTGATACATTATCAC
>NC_052313.1:54593319-54599219 GCF_016432855.1 Salvelinus namaycush
GTGTGTGTGTGTGTGTGTTGTGTCAGAAATGCCAGGAATTCCCAACATGACCCTCCTACGACTATCGCTGCAGTTTCCACCCTCACCTGAGTTTACACAGGACCCTGTAATAGGGTTACACACACACACACACACACACACACACACACACACACACACACACACACACACACACACACTACACACACACACACGCACACACACGCACACACACACACACACACACACACACACACACACACACACACACACACACACACACACACACACACACACACACACACACACACACACACACACACACACACACACACACACACACACACACACACACACACACACACACACACACACACACACACACACACACACACACACACACACACACACACACACACACACACACACACACGCACGCACGCACGCACACACACACACACACACACACACACACACACACACACACACACACACACACACACACACACACACACACACACACACCACACACTACACACACACACACACACACACACACACACACACACACACACACACACACACACACACCACACACACACACCACACACACACACACTACACACACACACACACACACACACACACACACACACACACACACACACACACACACACACACACACACCACACACATACGCAGCAAACATGAACACAGAGAAGAACATGCAAACACACACTTAGAAGCCTAAGTGTTGTTGTTCAATAGTTTACTCCAATTAGTGGAAGGGTGGTAGGGTTAGTGGAAAAGAATAAAGGAAACTATATATATATGCATATATTTTATATGTGTGTATGTATATACACTGCTCAAAAAATAAAGGGAACACTTAAACAACACAATGTAACTCCAAGTCAATCACACTTCTGTGAAATCAAACTGTCCACTTAGGAAGCAACACTGATTGACAATACATTTCACATGCTGTTGTGCAAATGGAATAGACAAAAGGTGGAAATTATAGGCAATTAGCAAGACACCCCCAATAAAGGAATGGTTCTGCAGGTGGTGACCACAGACCACTTCTCAGTTCCTATGCTTCCTGTCTGATGTTTTGGTCACTTTTGAATGCTGGCGGTGCTTTCACTCTAGTGGTAGCATGAGACGGAGTCTACAACCCACACAAGTGGCTCAGGTAGTGCAGTTCATCCAGGATGGCACATCAATGCGAGCTGTGGCAAAAGGTTTGCTGTGTCTGTCAGCGTAGTGTCCAGAGCATGGAGGCGCTACCAGGAGACAGGCCAGTACATCAGGAGACGTGGAGGAGGCCGTAGGAGGGCAACAACCCAGCAGCAGGACCGCTACCTCCGCCTTTGTGCAAGGAGGTGCACTGCCAGAGCCCTGCAAAATGACCTCCAGCAGGCCACAAATGTGGACCCTTTCTTTCTAAAATGATCTGCCTAAATTGTTGCAACCCCTATTACTAGCCTGTTCAACCTCTCTTTCGTGTCGTCTGAGATTCCCAAAGATTGGAAAGCAGCTGCGGTCATCCCCCTCTTCAAAGGGGGGGACACTCTTGACCCAAACTGCTACAGACCTATATCTATCCTACCCTGCCTTTCTAAGGTCTTCGAAAGCGAAGTCAACAAACAGATTACCGACCATTTCGAATCCCACCATACCTTCTCTACTATGCAATCTGGTTTCAGAGCTGGTCATGGGTGTACCTCAGCCACGCTCAAGGTCCTAAACGATATCCTAACCGCCATCGATAAGAAACAATACTGTGCAGCCGTGTTCATTGACCTGGCCAAGGCTTTCGACTCTGTCAATCACCACATCCTCATCGGCAGACACGATAGCCTTGGTTTCTCAAATGATTGCCTCGCCTGGTTCACCAACTACTTCTCTGATAGAGTTCAGTGTGTCAAATCGGAGGGCCTGTTGTCCAGGCCTCTGGTAGTCTCTATGGGGGTGCCACAGGGTTCAATTCTTGGACCGACTCTCTTCTCTGTATACATCAATGATGTCGCTCTTGCTGCTGGTGAGTCTCTGATCCACCTCTACGCAGACGACAACATTCTGTATACTTCTGGCCCTTCTTTGGACACTGTGTTAACAACCCTCCAGACGAGCTTCAATGCCATACAACTCTCCTTCCGTGGCCTCCAATTGCTCTTAAATACAAGTAAAACTAAATGCATGCTCTTCAACCGATCGCTGCCTGCACCTGCCCGCCCGTCCAACATCACCACTCTGGATGGTTCTGACTTAGAATATGTGGACAACTACAAATACCTAGGTGTCTGGTTAGACTGTAAACTCTCCTTCCAGACTCACATCAAACATCTCCAATCCAAAGTTAAATCTAGAATTAGCTTCCTATTTCACAACAAAGCATCCTTCACTCATGCTGCCAAACATACCCTTGTAAAACTGACCATCCTACCGATCCTCGACTTCGGCGATGTCATTTACAAATAGCCTCCAATACCCTACTCAATAAATTGGATGCAGTCTATCACAGCGCCATCCGTTTTGTCACCAAAGCCCCATATACTACCCACCACTGCGACCTGTACGCTCTCGTTGGCTGGCCCTCGCTTCATACTCGTCGCCAAACCCACTGGCTCCAGGTCATCTACAAGACCCTGCTAGGTAAAGTCCCCCCTTATCTCAGCTCGCTGGTCACCATAGCAGCACCCACCTGTAGCACGCACTCCAGCAGGTATATCTTTCTGGTCACCCCCAAAACCAATTCTTCCTTTGGCCGCCTCTCCTTCCAGTTCTCTGCTGCCAATGACTGGAATGAACTACAAAAATCTCTGAAACTGGAAACACTTATCTCCCTCACTAGCTTTAAGCACCAGCTGTCAGAGCAGCTCACAGATTACTGCACCTGTACATAGCCCATCTATAATTTAGCCCAAACAACTACCTCTCCCACTACTGTATTTATTTATTTATTTATTTTGCTCCTTTGCACCCCATTATTTCTATCTCTACGTTGCACATTCTTCCACTGCAAATCTACCATTCCAGTGTTTTACTTGCTATTTTGTATTTACTTCGCCACCATGGCCTTTTTTTTGCCTTTACCTCCCTTATCTCACCTCATTTGCTCAACATTGTATATAGACTTATTTTTCTACTGTATTATTGACTGTATGTTGTTTTACTCCATGTGTAACTCTGTGTTGTTATATATGTCGAACTGCTTTGCTTTATCTTGGCTAGGTCACAATTGTAAATGAGAACTTGTTCTCAACTTGCCTACCTGGTTAAATAAGGTGAAATACATTTTTTTTAATAATCTGAAGAAACAGACCAATTGGTTTAGACCAGAGGGAAAATACTACCATCTATTGGTCAAATTGAGTCAGTGCAGCTCAGACACACCACACCAACACCTGACACATCAATACACACACGCACGCACGCACGCACGCACGCACGCACGCACGCACGCACGCACGCACGCACGCACGCACGCCACGCACGCACGCACGCACCGCACGCACGCACGCACGCACGCACGCACCAACACACACACACACACACACACACACACACACACACACACACACACACAACCTCTCCCTCCAATTCCTGAAGTGGATGAAAGAGCAGTGGAGTCAGATAGTCTGCTGTTGAGTGCACATACACACACACACATACATACATACACACACCAGACACACACCTCTGATGTTGTGTGACAGCTCTCTGGTGTTCTAGCAGCATCTGTGCTGACGGCTGGCGTGGCAGCATTGATTTCTGGGTAATGGCTGAGGAGCACTCTATGACATCGACCGCTCCGCTCCTCAAAACTGTCAGACAGTGGACACACAACACCTCTCTCCATCTGCCCCTTATATATATAGGTACACACAACACACACACACACACACACACACACACACACACACACACACACACACACACACACACACACACACACACACACACACACACACACACACAAACCACACACAACACACACACAAACCACAAACACACACACAACCACAACACACACGCAGACCACACACAGACACACACACACAACACACGAACCGCACACACACACACACACACACACACACAACCAAACCACACACACACACACGAACCACACACACGAACCACAAAAACCACAAACACACACAGACGAACCACACATACACACACACACAAACCACACACACACACATACACACACAAACACCACACACACACACACACACACCACAACACACACACACACAACAAAACAACACACACATAAAACAAGACACACACACGAACGGTGGATAAATTATTTATTCACATGATTGAAAAGGGTAACATCCAGTCATCATCATCATTGTTCCAACGTTAAAGTCCATCCGAGCCTATAGATATTACAATACTAACAGTCAAGTAGTCCCATCGTGTTTCCTCCTCACAGTTTGTCTTCAGTGAGTTCCTCAGGTCATTATCAATCCTAAACCTCTACAGCTTTCATAGTCAAATAGTGTCCTGCGTCTGCAAAGAGGTCTGGACCATTTTGGCAAGTTGAGACACTTAGTAGTTTAGAAGAAGTATGGGTCGGATTAGATGAGTGAACAGAGGGGGTTTGTGGGTAGTGGTAAGTGTGTGGCAAGCAGCGTGTGCTGTCTGTGCCATATGTGTTAGATGAGGCTTGTAGCAGTGCGGCGCGTGCTGTCTGTGTTGTCTGTGTGTATATACAGTTGAAGTCGGATGTTTACATACACCGTAGCCAAATACATTTAAACTCAGTTTTTCACAATTCCTGCCATTTTATCCTAGTAAAAATTCCCTGTCTTAGGTCAGTTGGGATCACCACTTTATTTTAAGAATGTGAAATGTCAGAATAGTATAGAGAGAATTATTTATTTCAGCTTTTATTTTTCACGGAAAATGGAAAATTCCAGAAAATGATGTCATGGCTTTAGAAGCTTCTGATAGGCTAATTGACATCATTTGAGTCAATCGGAGGTGTACCTGTGGATGTATTTCAAGGCCTACCTTCAAACTCAGTGCCTCTTTGCTTGACATCATGGGGAAATCAAAAGAAATGAGCCAAGACCTCAGAAAATACATTGTAGACCTCCACAAGTCTGGGTCATCCTTGGGAGCAATCTCCAAATGCCTGAAGGTACCTCGTTCATCTGTACAAACAATAGTATGCAAGTATAAACACCATGGGACCACGCAGCCGTCATACTGCTCAGGAAGGAGACGCGTTCTATCTCCTAGAGATGAATGTACTTTGGTGCGAAAAGTGCAAATCAATCTCAGAACAACTGCAAAAACCTTGTGAAGATGCTGGAGGAAACAGGTACAAAAGTATCTTTATCCACAGTAAAACGAGTCCTATATCGGCATTACCTGGAAGGCCGCTCAGCTAGGAAGAAGCCATTGCTCCAAAACCACCATAAAAAAAAGCCAGACTACGGTTTGTAACTGCACATGGGGACAAATATCGTACTTTTCAGACAAATGTCCTTTGGTCTGATGAAACAAAATAGAACTGTTTGGCCATAATGACCATCGTTATGTTTGGAGGAAAAAGGGGAGGCTTGCAAGCTGAAGAACACCATCCCAACCATGAAGCAGTGGAGTGGCAGCATCATGTTATGGGGGTGCTTTGCTGCAGGAGGAACTGGTGCACGTCACAAAAGTGATGGCATCATGAGGAGGGAAAATGATGTAGAGAAATTGAAGCAACATCTCAAGACATCAGTCAGGAAGTTAAAGCTTGGCCGCAAATGGGTCTTCCAAATGGACAATGACCCCAAGCATACTTCCAAAGTTGTGGCAAAATGGCTTAAGGACAACAAAGTCAAGGTATTAGTGGCCGTCACAAAGCCCTGACCTCAATCCCATAGAAAATGTTGGGACAGAACTGAAAAGC